>NW_008612999.1:29957-32257 GCF_000691845.1 Merops nubicus | reverse complement strand
CCCGGTCTCTGCTCCCACCCTGCCCCAGGCACAGGACTTTTTGGAGACTGGAGGTGTGCTTGTTACTCCTGTAACTTTACTCTCTGCAAAGACTGAGGAAAAGAATAAAAATCACTAAAGCTTTAGCAATATTTCAGAAAAATAATCAGCAATAAAATTTGCTGTTCTGTTTTAAACATTTGTCAATCTGCTGCTTTTAGGGGGTTTTTTTTAAGGTTGTATCAGTTCACCTCTATCCACTCTGCAACTGCAAAATACCACGAGCAACCAGCCCCTCATTAAGTCCTGGCTAACTGCAAACACCGGCTTCTGGGGCTACCCAGCTGAAGCTTTGTCCTCCAGCTCAAGGACTCCCCTGACCATGACCTGCTCCCCTTCCTGCTCCTTCTGGGGTCCCACCTCTGCTCCTGTGGGCTACCCCTCAAAGCTCAAGTTAGCCCCCCCTGTAATTTAGGTGTTCTGCAAACACGACCTGCGGCCACAGCACGTTCTAGTCCCAATTACAGCTCTTTTTACAAAGGTTAAGTGCTAGGCACATTATGCCTAAAGCTATCCTCAGTAAAAAACAAACATACCTCTCATTGTAATTTGCTTTTTAGAGATGTGGACAAATAGAAATTTCTAATTTCCAAAGGTTTAGTCTCAGAGCTGAAAGAGTTGTTATTATTGTAGACAAAACTATGCAAGGGAGTGTCTGCAAGGGCAGCGTGGGACAGAGCAGAGCCTGCAGCTCCAGGCAATGTCTGGGTGATGTGGGAAGGCATTCAGCTACCTAGCTGGGAAGTGGCAGGTAGAAGAACTCAAGAGGAAGGTGATTAAAGTCCTCTCAGAGGAAGCATAAGCTTCTGCTTCTCCATTAGTCCTTATTTGTCCCCAAATACGGCACAAAGCAAGTTGCTCATGTTAAGGGGAAGAATTTTAAAAAGGATTTAAAAAAGCCAACAGTGTCCAGCAAAGTGCACAGCAAGCACAGTCACGTTTTCCAGCGTCAACACGCGCTTCGTGTGCCCCACTTTCTAATGCTCCAGGTCTGATTTTCAGAAGCACTGAGCGTTCAGGCCTCCCACTGATTTAATCTGGAACTGCAGACTCTCTGCCCCTCTGAAGAATCAGGCCGAAGGCACCCTGCTGCCCAGGTCACCCCAAGCCAGGTACTGACTTCAAAAGGTTGTCCTACAAGCCAACTAAGAGCAACACCTTTTCCCC
The DNA here is from genome assembly GCF_000691845.1 of Merops nubicus. NCBI lineage: Eukaryota > Metazoa > Chordata > Aves > Coraciiformes > Meropidae > Merops > Merops nubicus. Next base: position 31,051 of record NW_008612999.1, on the reverse strand, counting down.
CCCCCACTTCAGTGTTATAAGAGAACAGAAATAGCCTAAAGAGCTCCAACAGATGGAGGAGGACTTTTGATTAAAAAAATCAATTCTGACTCACAATTCAGTTTTCTGGATATAATAAAAAAAAAGCACATGAATATGAATAGCACTGGAAAGAATGGAGTGGAGATAAAGGGAGGTTATAAGGAAAGGCAGTGAAACAGCTGAACTGATTTACCTACTTATTTCTACTGTCTGTCAGGGAAATTCTCTTTGGCTTTGCTGTAGTGCTGATGAAAGAAAACAAGACCATTAGTGGACTCACAAAATGTTCCTGTGACAGATTCCTTGGAAAAATCCTGCTGGCTGAATGATACTTTTGAAAAATACTTCTACATTGTGCCTGTTAACTTAAAAAGGCGGAAAAACTTCTTCAGCTAAATAGTAGAGCTGCACAAGGAAGTCAAGATTGTTTTTTCTTCCCTCAACTCCTTCTAAGTAAAAATTACAAGTAAGAATATGAAATACCATCAAAATTGCACACCTGTTGGTGTACAGCCTGGGAATATAGTTGAGCAAGTTATCTCCAAGCATTCAGGCCTCATTTCTACATTTTAGTGTAAATGGGAAAATGTGTAACTAACATCCTTGACTTCTCCCCAACTCTGATTTCATGTTAAAAGGACCCGCAGGGCCAAAGTGGCTGCAAAAAATACAACTTTTCCAAGGCTGTGCATGGGTAGGGCAGTTCTTCATCAAATATCTTAAAAACACAGCACTCTAATTTTAGAATCAGTCCTCCACAAGCTTCCTTTATGACAGCTATTCTGGCCTTATAATCACATCAGCGGTGGCTAAGTATCTTGAACAAGGACAGAATTTGAAACACACAATATGATTAAAACCTACATTATCGCTGATGCAACATCCCAGAACCTATAATTGTTCTTGGGCAGGAGGAAAGAATCTAATTAAACATTTATTTAATATTAAAATACAAACTAAAATATCAATGTTGGACAGTAAATCAGCAATATGCCAACTAGCAAATGTATATTTTTTTTTTCACTAAGAAAAATGCATGTCTGTTCACAAATACAGCTCGGACTGGATTTGGA
>NW_008612999.1:0-29926 GCF_000691845.1 Merops nubicus | reverse complement strand
AGAGAGTCGTAAAAGCGGCACGGCACAAATCCCAGTCTGGCAGATTAAAGCAGGAACTTGGGTTAAGGAGTTCCAGTCCCAGGGGTATCAGAACTCGCTGTGGCTGTTGGGAGACAGCACATAAGTCAGAGCAGTATCCTCCTGACCTGGCCAGTGGCAACCCAACGAGCAAACCACGCGCCGCTCTGCCGCCGGCCAGCCACGACAAGAGTGTCGCTCACAGTTTTGTCACAAGGAGAAATATCCATGTTATAAGGTTTTCATTAAAAGGATTTACCATATAACAGTAGTTCTCTTTAACACAGGTCATTCATGTTGCCTTTTGTATTAAAGTTCAAAATTTCTGACTGGCTAGTATTTACATCATACCATAAATATTTATAAAAGGGTGAAGAAAACCAAGTGCAAAAGGATAACACCATCATTTTCTGAAAACAAGCTGCCTTTTAGTTTCTTATTCTTATTATAAATTGAATATCACTATTTAAAAATAATTACTATTTCTAAAAATATTACAATACAGGATAAACATTGATTTCTCAGGTGTAACAAAAATATGTTTAAAATATAGGTGGCTGTTCGAAGTACAAAATATTGCTGTTTGTAAAGGGTAACATGGTTGTAAAACTACTGTTGAGGGTTTATAAAAATACAAAACAATTTGCATTTACTGAGTGCATAATTACATATTAGTGCAAACAAAAAAAAAAGCATATTTGCATTCAAGGGAGAATTGTCAGAGATTTGCAGAGGTACGTAAAACATGGAATCTTTTCAGAGTCATGCGGATGGACCCCAGATCTCTGTTAATCCTTTCCAAGCGATCTTCCAGGGCTTCCTAAAAGAAACAGTTCAAGAAAAAGAAAAAAAAAATTAAAAAAAAAAGGATTTAATAACACAACAAACCCCAATGACCCTTCTAAAATGCCAGAACCATGATTATTCCCATATTAGGCTGGTAACCTTTTGGACTCTTTACTAGCTTTCTAGTAGCACCCAAAAAACAGAGCCAGAACTACAAATTTGTCATTTTATTTTTAAACTGTTTCAGGTATTCTGTTTTGGTTTGGTTGGTTGGGTTTTGGTGGTTTTATTTTTTTTTTTCCATGTAACTCTTGAAACTCCATGAGACAAAGTTGCCCAGAATCAGGACAGGCTGATAATGAGAGAGAGGCATTTAGGAAACGTGACTGCTGGAGCAAGTGAGAGTATTGATCTACTGGAATGCAGTTTTACTTTCAGATTGATAAAGTGATAAGCCCTGGGATTACAATTTAGGAAATGCTCAAGTTTTAGGCTTCACAGAGACCTCTAAAACACAACTTTGACACACTTGTTTTTATTAAAAGCCTGCAGAGCTTTCCAAAGGCAGCACTCTCTGTATTCCACCTACATGACTTACTTTTGCCTTCTTTTCTGCTCTATACTTTCAAGTAGACAAAACTCAACCAGCCAAAACCTAGACTTTGCACTTTCTTCTGCAGCACAACATCCTCTCTACAGCTTCAGGGATCTATTTCATAGTTGCTGAATTTTGTGTACTGCCTTTATTTCCCTCTCTGTTATTGCAAGAACAGACTATTCTAGCAGTAATTTAGAAAAAGGCATTCCATCTACAGAAAATAAAAACTATTTTCTTCTATTTTATAGAAGAACAGTCTTCTGTAAAAAGTCTTATGCAGAATATACACCACTGTAGTATGTATATGTATGTATACACACAAACTTTTTCCTTTATCTGTGTGTATATATATATATATAGACATAAACAAAAAGGTTAACTTGTGGCAGGAGAGAGGAAATGAAATGTCTGCAGGGCTAATCACTCTTTTCTGAATCACCTGCATGCAAACTATCCAGGTTTGCACCCTTTACATAGCAATTCAGAGTGTGTTTATAATTAACTTGCAGTAATTTCCTGATTATCTTCTAATGCAGTAAACTCAAGAGAAAATCTTTCACACAGATTGAAAATGCAGCCATTCTCAGGAACAGCTCTCAGTGGTATGGAAAAATTCCCACAGTAATCACACTTAAGATATAGAGAAACTCATCTACACTAGACATTCCCAAATTGTGGAAGAGCAACTTCAGAAAACAGTCACATGTAGAAGCTTTTTCACCTGATTTAATCTTGCTTGCAAGGTCATTCTCCCCCCAGAAGAAGGTATTCGACTCAATGCAGCCTCAATCTGATAACAGAAAATACTACAGCTGTAAGTCACAGTTTCAAGAGCCAACACCAGGCTCCCTGATCTACCCTAGGAAAAGAGGTGAGGTGTGCAGGTGACAGAGACACCTCCAGTCCTGTTGTTAAACAACCAATGTGACTGTAACACTGGGCCATACAAAACAGATTGTGAATGTTAACACTCACAAGCAGATCCTCTCAGGGACCATTTTGAAGAGAGGGCTCTTATTTGCCAGAATAATTTTCCTTCTTTGAAAGGCTGATTTAAAGCATTGTCCATCAAGGCAAAAGGTGAATCCACTCCAACCCTTCCATTCAACACTGTGTTTATGTTAAAGAGATTCTCCTTTAATGAGGCTAGGGACAGAAGAGGACTGGAAGGTGGGAAGCAGAGTGAGGAATGCCAACAGCACATTCCCAGGGTAACACCAGAAGCTGTGCCTGAATTTCAGCCACATATCGCATAGGTGTACAGTCACCTCCCTCACTTCTCTTAAAATAATTATGTTTCAACACAACTTTAAAATAAAATTAATCTTTGCCTGTAGTTTTTCTTGAGTCAGCTCATCAAAGAGCCTCTCTGTTTCAGCCAGAGTCTTAATCCTTGCTGTGTATTTGAAGTCCCCCTCACAAGGCGACAGCGCTGGCTCGTATTTTGGAGCTGCGCTCCTCTCGTCCCAAGCTGCTGCTTTCTTCATTCCAGGATTGATGGGTTCAGCACATGAGCCATGTCTGACACCTGAATGCTGCCTCCCTGCCAAGAAATTAGGGGTCATCTTGTTAGTTTTGTAATTGTCTGTGAAATTATTACACAGGACAGAAAAAAACCCTAGTAACAAGAAAAGCAGCATGATCTTGGAAGTCCATAAACTGTGGACAGTGAGTAGCAAAGCCTCATGAGCTTGCCTTCAGCAAACCTTCCAGAAGAACTGAAAACATTTGCATGGGTCACCTGTCAAGTGATCTCTATAACACAGCATATTTTTTCATTAACAAACAGATTACTGTACTGTGCTAATTCGGAATTACTTTTACTAGTACAACATTTTTAAATATTGCCAAGTAGAGTAGTTGTCATGAAAACACCAGTTTAACTGAATGCATTAATAAAAACAAAAGCAAAACATTGTGGCAAGAATTACCAGAGTGAGAAAAGATTTGGTTCAATCAATCATTTAAAAATATCTTAAACAACTGGCTTTATTCTAGTTACTCTTTCCTATTTATAATGCAACATTTAGCAACAGAATTTTATTAGTATGACCACGTACTTCCTAATAGAGACCCTGCTAAGATATGCAGTGTACAACTGAGTTAAGCAGAGAAAAACATATGTCCCTGCTTTCTCAATTTAATTATTTTGGTTGTTCCATTGTCTTAGTGCACACACACACATACATAAAGATAAAATACTGTATAAATTATATTTCTCTGCCTAGAGGAATAAAACAAGACTTAGAGGGATTTTAAAAGTTGGACTTCCCAAAGTGTCAGCTTTCTATTCAAGCAGCCATCACCAATGTGGAAGAAATTATGGTTAAAGAAAAGATAAAAGAACCATTTTCCCCCCACTTGGACAGATTACCTTCTGCATCATCTAGTGAGAGAAACTGGAGCCTTTTTCTTGGATTACTGTGGTGTAGAGTAGATGTAGGACCATTTTCTAGGTCATCGAGAAGTATATCAAATCTACAGAGCAAAAAGTGCACAACAATTACTTGCTAGAAATCATGTATCAAGAAATACAATAGTTTCTACTTTTTCACCTTCTGGTTAAACAAACAATTGTTTTATAAAACAACACAGGCATTGTAAGTCTTCCAATTACCACTCATAGTGGTAATACCTACCCCAATATGCTCCTGTTGGCACACACCAGAACACCTCTTGCATGTGACTTTCTTTCAGAAGCTGACCACCCTGTCACTCCCAAACTCAGAGCCCCCATGTTGTCATCCTCAAGGACCAAGTGGTGCTAGACATTTCTGCTGCCTCATGCACGTGTCCTGTGCTTTCATCTCACAGCTCAGGACATTCTCATACTCTACAAGCCTTGCCAAGCAAAGACCTCTATGGAGACTGAAGTATTTAGTACAGTTACCAGAAAGTCAGGTTTAGCTACTTTCTAACACTCTTGTAGATGCCATGACAGGTAGGTAGATATTACTTTCCACTTTCATTACTTCTTTGTCACTGGTCAACGTTGCATCAGTAGTAAAGCCAACATCTCATCTTGGTGAATGCTAATGACAGGAGATCTTTCTAGATTTCTCTTGCCAGATTTTAAAAAGTAAAACTTAGTGTTATATTCAGCCATCATCACATCACTCGTTTTCTAGGACTTTTAAAGAACAGGAAATGGCAGCATTGAGCCTGCTTAAACTACTGCTGCTATAACAATGATCAGAACACAATTGTATGCACGAGACTTGTACCTTGTCACTGTGTTTTCAGTCTTGCTAAGCAAATGGCTGAATCCAGGAGAGAGGTTTTCTTTTGGAGATCGTTTTGGGCTGTATGTCACAGACACTGGTGCCAACATTATCTCTCTACTTGCTGCAAAAGACAAAGTATGTTTAACTACCTAAAACTTCTCCCAGTGCAGCATCTTCCAGTTGTGATCAGATGCTTACATCTTAAAAGAACGCTTCTCAAAGTGTCTACATGTTTATTTAAATTAGATGAAAAGTGCATTGCAACACAGAAAAATAAACTTGGAACTCTCATGTTTTTCTGTGATTGTAGACAAGCTTCCCCCACCCCCCCAGACTATCTGTTAGGATAACACTGGGATTCTAGCTTTGTTTTCTTTCTTCTAGAGCAGGCTGTTATTATTTGCTTCTACTTTTTGAGTAGCACAAACCAAAGCTCAGAGAAGCACACACTTGGAGTGCTGGGTTTCCTGTTGGCTGGAGGGAGGGACGACGACCTCTGCCCAGAAGGGGAGCTGAACCGCTTCGGTCTGTGCTGCTCTTTGCCTTTCTCTGGGGATCTGTTAGCAACCAAAGAAGCTTCAACAAACCCAACAGTCTGACGTCGATTTGATGTTTCTAATGAAAAGGAAAAAGTTATGATATTAATCAACCTTTTTCAATACAAGAGCTCACAAATACTCTCCTGTACTTGGCTTTTACCATACGATGACTGCGCTTAGCCTGCCCCATGTCTGCTCTCTGGGCTGGTTTGCTCAGGTCTCACTACCTGCTCATCATATTCATGAAACAGGGTAACTCATAAAAAGAGATGCTTTGTAGCATGTGTGGGAGAAATTATGCTAAAAACCCACTGATTTAATAAAGAGAGAGTGGAAAGCTGGGCAGAAGCATCTTTGGGGAAAGAGGGTTGGAGCTTTTGCCTAAACCACACATACAAGCATTTAAGAAAGCCTCAGTGTTTTCCAATTACAAGGCTTCCTAAATCAATGTTGTTAGAACAGCTCACTGTAGTCCTATAGTCACGTGCCAGCTTTTAATAACAATCTGGTACAACACCATGAGGACAAAACTAAAATGGATGTACAGCCAGCCAGAGCTTTGTTAGGGCTCCATTATGTTTATAAATACTGAGATATTCTTAGAAAAAGGACATTAACTACCCTCTAGCTTGAGACCTAACAGCAACCTTTGCATTCCCTCCATTTTAAACAAGTCACTTAGCTATATAATTTTGAATTTTCTTTGGAAACTCCAGAAGTTGGCATGCTAAAACTGTTTTTATCCCACCACTCAGGCCTGATGAGACTTTAATGCTGAGAATAACAAAACCAGAAGACATGCAAACAAAGAAAAGCCAGTAAAGACAAGTTCAGGATTATAAAAATAAAAGTTACTAGCTGATGGCTCTTCTTTCTCTGTCTGTGTACCCCAGTCTTTAAATGCTTTTCCTTCTTCAAGTTCTTTAAAGGCTTTTATAATTGGCGCCTCTGACATCTCATTTTGTTTGTCTGTTGTGTTTGTTGAAGAGTCTTCTTGTGAGGAGTCTTTTTCAGGAGGAGAATGGTACCTTAATGTGAGGCAGCAGGGAAAAAAAAAGGGATCACGTTGCTTTACTTAATTTCATATATCCAAATACTAGCTGAATGAACAAAAACCCAAAGAAATTAGGGTAGGTTTGAGATTTACGGTCATTGAAATAAGGGATTGTGTTATAGCCAACTCAAGAATCTAAAAGTTGAACAGCATGAGTTCAATCTGGGGACTCAACATGTTCTTAGAACTAAATACATCCCAACAGGAGAAACTTCTAAGGAATAAAGAAGGAGAAATTACACCCTAAAGTACACCTGAAACTTCACCCTGGAGCAAAGCTGCAGCCAACAGCTACAGCTCACCTCCAACACAACAGAACACACTGGGTCCAAACACAGAGCTGGACACGAAATGGAGACTATACAGACAGTGGTGCAAGATGCAGCTGAAGCCTTCTCATATCCCAGGGCAGGTACTGCTGCTGCTTGCTTCATACGAGGTTAGCAAAGGAGGAAAGGAAGCTGGTTTGTTTTAAGGAACTGTATAACATTGAGAAAGTTTTTTAGAACTCTCTATTGAACAACCACAAAAATCTAAAAACATCAATCTATTCAATTCTGGATAAAAGTATTTTTACAAGTATTCAACTTTACATCACAGCAGAGACTGAAGAAAATCAACTCACCTAGAAGGAATATAAGTGTCTTCTAATCTGTTATCTTTGGGGCTTTCCTGGGCTTCCAAAGGCTGGCCAGTGAAGATGGAATATTCTGCTCCAGGTATCAACCACTTTCGTCTGCTGACATCAGGAGTTGCCAACTTGCTGTGGGAACAAAAAACTTCAAAAATTATTAATGGCCTTTGAATTCTTTGCTCTTCTTTTGTTTTTAATATAAGAAAAAAAAATATCAAGACAGTGCCGTTATTTATTCTAATTAAACAGAAATAATAATAAATATAGAATAAGCATGTAAATACTTTGGGGAAGTAACTGCTTTTTTAAAACAAATTTGTAAAGTAAAAATAAAATTATGGGAAAAAAAAAAGTTGAGGTTTCAGTCTGCATTATACAACATACTCAGGATGTAGAACTCAACAAAGATGTTCTTGTAATTTAATGCTCCTTACTCAGATCAAGGTTTGGGTAACAATTAATTCTCAACTAATTAAACAAAAATATTTCACTGCAGATTACTCCAACAGTTTAGAGCATCTGACATTAGCTTTCCTTTTGACATGATTTATTAGCAAAATAAAATCCCCAAACATTAAAAAGTCACTGTTGATGGCCTAAGAGTGATAAATATTAACTAATCAGGATCAATGATTATATTATTATCTTGAAATAGCTGAAGAAAAATGTTACTTTTTTCTGGATTTTTTTTTTTTTAAACACACAGGAAAGTCAGATAATTAGGAAAAAAGGATTCCTGTTTACACAAGCTATGAACCATAACTACTATTCTGTAAACCTATCCTGCTGTGCAGTTGATTGGAACGAGGCTTTCTTTGTGCCTTTGAGATCAGTTAGGGATAGATTAACTTCCACATCCATATTGGCCCTGACATCCTCCTCCCTCATGAACATAGTCTGCCATGTTCAGCTCTTCCTTTTCTCTGTTCACTGTTGAGGGATCTTGTTCATAAATAACAAAATAGGTCTAAATAAAAATCTGTCCCTGCAATATATTAATTCATAAATGACTTGTATCTTCATAATCATCAAAAATCAGATCTCCCCCCCAAAATACTACTGCTCAGTATATAATAAAACACATTATCATTTTGTGCTTCACAGTGTCAGTGCTGAACTGGGGAAGAGGCACCAAAGAAGCCAGAACTAAAAAACCAAAGGGGGACAAAGCTTTTCAGGTCTTTAAAACATTAAAACAAACAAAAAACACACAAACAAAGAAAAAAGAACACAACCAACCAACCCAGGACACAGGCCAGCTTTAATTTCCTTAACAATGAATTAACAATTTAAACTAGAATGAATTCACTATTTAAGCTTCAATAGTCTGAATTCACAATTCAAACTAGAGTAAGCATCATAATTGAACTTCACTTTACTCCCAGGATACCTGTACAAACTATATACAGAAACATAAAAAGTAGTAATCAGCCTTTCAAATCAATGACAACGACACAAAGAAGACCTCCAATGTCTGATTGGACTATTGGATTTTATTCCCAAAATCTTTGTTGAGGAACTCCTACACAGCTGAGAAACTGAGACACAAACAGTTATTTGGGAAGACTAGAGACTGTCTGCCAAGTCACACGTATCTATCCAAAGTATTTATGTTTTTAATAGTCTTGGCATGTGAAGCCTCTGGATTTCAGCATGTGTTTGTCCAGTTTACCCTACAGACTGACATCACCTTGATCCATTTTTAGCCAAAACAAGTTAAGAAGCATTCTAAAACACACGCCCTGTTCTCACACTGTGGGAGTACTCACTCACTTGGCACAAGAGGCTCTGAACCGATTCTCGGTTACGTGGCGAAGTTTCAGCGTATTCTCATGTTCCACCTGCTTGAGCTGAGCTTCAAGCCTTGAAATTGTCCTAATGTGGAAGCAGCAAAGAAGCATTATAAATGACATAAAAGATACAACATATTTCTTAGAATTTACTCGTTTTTATTGAGATATCCTGGGTGAAGCAGAAGAGCAAAAGCAACTACATCTTTATCTGTCTAAACACATATCTAAACGTGTATTTGAATTCTAAATTAAATAAGCTAGGTCACCTAGCTAGAGAGACAGGAGCAGGAGATACTGCTGAGGATCAAAGCATTCACCTCAGAGGGGCTGGAGAGAAGAAAACAAGGACATTTTTCCTCCCTGAAATGATGTATTTATAGGAAGGTCTCCCTGACTCTGGATTTAACGAGCATCTCTGTCTCCTGCATGTGTCTCAGGTAACTCCACCAATCTGCTGCTCAGGCTCTGCAGATGATTCTCCTCTCTCCCACATACTGCAGTCCACACCTTCAGTGAACTAACCCTTGGCAATGCAACACAACCTTAGGCATTCCCCACTCAGAGAACAGAAATGCAGGGCCTTGGAACAGGGTGTCAAAATCTCCTTTTCCACTACAATTTCCCCAGTCTGGAATGGTCCCTACCTGAGAGTCAGGCAGGAAAAAATAGAAGTACCAACAGAAATACTTGACTGAACTGTCCCTCACAATATCTTCATTTCCTCAACAGTCCCAATAAAAATTGAAGGCAGAGTGGATCTGGCTTCCTTCTATTCCTTTCTTAAATGGTTCCTATGCATTATTCTTGCAAATTCAGGTGATCTGAGCAGCAAAGAAAGGGACTGTGACATATCTCAAGTATCCTATTTGCTATTTTTCTGTTTTTGGCTGAAGATCATGCACAGGCTTGGTGGCAATGACACTTGGAATGAATTTTCATGTTCTCTCCTCCCACCTCTCAGACTTTCCTGAGCAAGTGTGTTGTTTAACACCACTGACATAGAGTGGCTGAGAAATCCCAAACCAGAGGAAGTGTTTGTAACTGTAAATCCCTTTGTGGTCACATACATCTTGCCTAGGGCCTACCCAGCAAGTATAAAGCTCAATGGATTTATCTTCCTCCAGCCAAAAACATCAATGCAGCTAACACAAGGGACATCCACAAGAGATATTATTCCTGCTCTATAGACAGAACACCTTTCTGTCCTTTGCTCACGCCTAAGAGCCATAACCTTGAACAGCAAACTCCTGGCAGCATCCTGGCTCCTGAAAACCAGAACAGAGACTGGTTAGCTGAAGAGGGGGGTCACTGAGAGGACAACTGCAGCAGTGGAAGCTTGTGCAGTGGACTGGCTGGGCTAGCTGACTCACCAGAAAGGAAGCAATTTACTGCATCCCACTGGAAGGAGTTGTGATTGAGGAAGTAGGAAAAAAATAACCCATAGCCTAAAAATAACAAGATTTTTACATGGTATACAAAGTAACATAAAGCAACATGAAATGCTTCCTAAGCTGTAATTAATCTTGCATGATCTACAGCCTTTATAATCTAGGAGTAAATGTTCAGGCCACAGTCTGTGCTTCATGTTGTTAAAAAAAAGTAATAAGACAGTTTCACATTTACCTTTTCAAATCAGAAATCTGCGTGTTTGCATCAAGCAATTTGTTTTCAGTTGCATTTAATGTATCCTACAAGTACACAAAGAAAAAAAGTAAAAAGCCTAGAAACTACAATGTATTAAAAGAAAAATGAGTAACTCTACATTAGTCTTGAAAACAATACATTAAATACACTTCCTATTTGAAAGGGAGGTCCATTCAACTTCTTTGGTTTTGACTTTGCAGTATTTTTGCTCCCTATGACTGGAAAACAACACCTTCCAAACTCTTTCCTTTTCCCTCCAAGGCTCTGAAGATATAGTAAAAAGCTATTGCTTAAAATAAATATGGGTCTTTCAGTTTGATCTTTTTCAAAATATTTAAGTTAATTCAGTTAATATTATGGCACTTTATCACCTATCTTTCATGTTTGGTTTTTTAATTAACTAGCATGCACATACCTTTACTCTTTCATGTTCTTTCCCAAGGGACTCGTATTCTCCTAAAAGCTAAAACAAAACACACAAACCCACACTGAGACCATATACAATTAAGTTTTGTTGACTGCTGTAAAATTATCTAAATTGCTTGTCTAACATGCAGAAGCACTACAGGGGATACAGAGTGTACTTTAACAGTATTTCTTAAGTTCTAGCATCTTCTAATTGGAACAACAAATTATAGACAGGACAAGAGGAGACAGAGATAACTACACCATGTATTTCTAATTTTCAAATAATTTCTCTCTAAAGGAACCAAAGGAACTGAATGAATCATAAATTTCCTCACTGACTTCAAAGATGAGTTTGTATTTTTAGGTTTTAATTGTAAAAAAGGAGTTAAAGCATGAATTAGCTTTTCCAGCTAATACCCATTTTGCCAATCCATTTAAACATTCTGTAAAGTTATCGCTGAAGAATCACAAGAATGATTCCTTTGATTCAGTGTAAAAATCATATACAATTAGCAGTTTTAGCAAGTTGTGAGTACTTATGAAAAATTCAGTGCAGCCCTACTAAGAGGGGGAAAATAACTTTAGAAAATAAAATTTCCTGTAATGCCTCTAAAAATAAAGTAATAGCACATAGAGTAATAAAACATCTGAGAGAGACGATAGCCCTACTAAGAGGGGGAAAATAACTTTAGAAAATAAAATTTCCTGTAATGCCTCTAAAAATAAAATTAAGTAATAGCACGTAGAGTAATAAAACATCTAAGAGACGATGACAAGTGTTATCACAGCAAGTACACACTTGCTGCCTTAAAATTGTTTTTAAATATCTATTAGGTCCATAGTATCAGCTAACAGCTGGCATACTAAGTAGTCAGCTGAAAAATTCCTGATCTCTCAGTGGGGCACTAAGACTTTACACTGATAAGTTTGAGCAGCTTTCCGAAACATCCAGGACTTGTGTTCCCAACATGCCGTGCTCCTGTAAACACCACTGCCCATTTCCTTACTTACATTTTGAAACATTTTATTTTCTTCCTTTAGCCTTGTATTTTTATTATCAGATAACTTGTAGGCCTTTTCAAATGCTTCCTCTAGATCTTTAAGCCTTGATTTCAGTCGGCTGATGGTGTTATCCTTATCTTTATTACTCGTGCGCATTTCTTCAATACGCTCTTGCAGAACTTTGGAAGTGTTACTGGCTGCATAAAAACGTTCTCTCCAATCTGCCTGTAGCAGAAAAAACATTCATTATGATGCTTACCTAGCAGATTTTTTATTTCACTACAAACCCTGATCTAAAAATCACCTAAATAGAAAACAAGGGTGCATCTGTACGTGAACCGAACAAGATTTTTGCTCATTTCTGTGATTTATAAAGAATGAAAGACTAAAAGCCTAAAAGATATTTCAAGTCCTATAAAATAAAAACATCTTGAGGTTAGGTTTCTAATCCCAGCTGAGTGTCTTGCCTCCCAGCATAGAAAAATGTGTATAAAGGTTGAATGAATTAGTCTCTCAGGTGTTTACCTTTCAAGACAAAGTGTCCTGTGCTTTGACCAGTAAATGCAGCTATGGAATCATAAGCAAACTGGTCTGCCCTAGCCAGAAAGATTGTATAAGTATATATATTAGAGAATAATTTTGCCTCAGTCCAGATGAGATTTGCTTTTATCACAGCTCTAACATGAAATCAAAGAGAAAGTAATTAAAACAAAATAAAATTTAAAACAAAATCTGAAGAGACATAAACATCACAATATTTCACTCTTAAACTCAGCTTGATCCCTGCTCAGCTGGAAAGGTTGTTCATAAACAAAAGTGATGATAATTCAAGTAGGGAGTCAAACTCAGCTAGTAAGCTACACTGGTGTAACATCCTGCCTGATGTCATACATGAAGGAGAAAGGTTGAAAATAAAAAGAGAAAGATATGGAAACACAGATCAGCTTAATAGTGAACAAGTGCATTCTCTTGTCCTTTTAGTTAAAGGGAACTTTATTTAAAAACAAATACTTACCACTTGCTTTTCTAGCACATTATTCTTATTTTCAAGGGCTTTTATGCGAGCACTTGCTTCATTCAGAGCTGCATCCAACTGGTCACATCTATTTAGAACACACAGATTACAAAAATCTCTTGCAATTTTCGAGTAGTAAATATACATTTTATAGCCTTCTTTCCTCCCTCAAGCATTCTCACAAATTTTGGTGCCCAGCCTGTGACCTCCTCCCTCAGTCTTTGGCTGCTGCAGCCTTGCCCAGTGTCTCTGCTAGGAAGGGCTGTGGTGCTGAAGGAGGGCAAGCAGCAAACTGGGAACACGTGCAGAGGCTCCAGATGGCTCTGAGTGTAAGAGCTGCAGAACCAAAAGCAGCTCAGAGGCAGCAGAGCAGAGTTCCACTTCAGCTAATTGATGATGCTGTGTGATAATTAATGACTGAAATCACATCTCAAGCTACTTTACCTCAATAATTGACTGCTCAGAAGTCACTTTTCATAGTTAGAACACACTCGTGCTGCAAGGCAAGTAAAAAAAGAATCCCAACTACCCACACACTTTTTCAATTACTCTGGAGGGCATAGATTTTTGTGAAATATTTTAGCAGTCTAAATGTCTAATATAATTAATTCTAGTCAAAATACATATTAAAATCATATCAAGCTTCTATAGGTAGCAAACATTCAGGCTGTATGGAACATGTAGTTGAATCACACAGACTCCAGTAGTAGTATGTGTTCAAAAAGTGTTGACTGGCAAAGGGGCTTTATAAAGCTACCAGAGTAGCTGGTAGTGGTCGTTTATCATCTGCAGTTCTGACATGAGAGGTGAAGAGGGATGATGTTCATCAGCCTGACAGGCGAGAGCAATCTAACAACACAGAGAATTCCATTACAGATTGCTCAGGACTACCTCTGCCTGCTGGCTTTTCTTGAGTAAAATTTACACTGCCTTCAGGAAAAATCAGGTCAAACAAGACCTCTGGTCCAAACATTACACTTTCTGCCTAACAATAATTTTACACTGATCTTAAACAGCTGCATCAATGCAAAATTTATATTTAATAATAATATCACAGATGCATGAAATCTTCAGAATTGAAGACTGACAGAAACTTTTCAAGATATTCTAAAGAAGCACACTCAGTTTTTAATGTGGAAGGAATATAACCTACCAGAGGAATCAGGACAAACAGTACCTGTCAGCGAGATTTTGATTGATTTTCTTCAAGTCTTCAGATGAAGCAGTTCTCTGGCTTGCCTCCAGCTGCTGTTTTAAGCTCTGTATCTCAGAGTCATAGTAAGCTCGTAGGTCAGCTATATGTCGAGCATGTTTTTCCCTCAAGTTCTGTCTAATCCTAGTTTCAAAATTAAGAACAACAACAACAAAATTTCCAGCTCTCCACGTGACCATGCACTGCTGTATACAATGAATTTCACATATAAAACTCATACAGAACCTTTCTGCAGTCAAATTAAAGCAAATAAAGCTTTGGCATCTAAGGCAGTGGTGTCAGACACTTAAGGCTTGCATAGAGGTCTTCACATTTATACAAATATTAATAACAACACAAAATCATAGAATCATTAAGGTTGGAAAAGACCTCCAAGATCATCAAGTCCAACCATGAACCCAACACTACCATGAGTACTAAAAAATCTCCCCAAGTGCCACATCTACATGTTTTTTTAACCCCTCCAGGAATGGTGACTCCACCACCTCCCTGGGCAGTCTGTCCAGCTGAAACCTCCCCTGGTGCAGCTTAAGCCCATTGCCTCTCATCCTATTACCATTCCTCAGGAGGAGACACCAACACTCACCTCACTCCAGCCTCCTTTCAGGGAGCTGTAGAGAGCAATGAGGTCTCCCCTCAGCCTCCTCTTCTCCAGACTGAACACCCCCAGGTCCCTCAGCTGCTCCTCACCAGCCATGTTCCCCAGAGCCCCCTCCAGCTTCCTTGCCCTTCTCGGGACCCACTCCAGCCCCTCAAGGTCTTTCTTACCCTGTGGCACCCAAAACTGACCCCAGGATTCCAGCTATGGTCTCGCCAGTGCCGAGTCCATGGGCACAGTCACTTCCCTGCTCCTGCTGGACACACTATTTTTGATCCAGGCCAGCATGCTGGTGGCCTTCTTGGCCACCTGGGCACATGCTGGCTCATGTTCAGCCAGTTGCCCATCAGCACCCCCAGGGCCTTTTCTGCCAGGCAGTTTCCTGCCACTCTTCCCCAGGCCTGAAGCGTTGCCTGAGGTTGTTGTGACAAAAGTGCAAGAGTGTTAAACCTCATACAATTGACCTCAGCCCATCAATCCAACCTGTAAACAACACAATATTTATGAAATGCCATAGAAATCTCTCCTTTGCTATGCACTAGAACTGATGCATGTAAAATTAGAATAGAAAAGCTCAAAACATTAAACTATCCTGAAACTATGACCCCAGCAAAAGCTCTCACACATGGAATATGTCATGTCTGCTTGTCCATGTGCAGATCACAAAAGCTTCAACAGTCAAGGGGGGATATTTATTTTTAGTAATTCTGTGCTTCTCCCACCATTTGACTCTAAATAAGAAAACATAACCCCCACAGAACCTTGAAACTCTGCCTGAATTATCTCCCTCCTACAGCCTAAGAAGAAAGAATGTGTTTTCATTTTAACATAGAAATAACCAAAGCATTAAAGCATTAAAAATTGTTTTGCCTTCCACTTAAGGCATTGACATGCACGAAAGACAAGAGAACAAATGTTGTGCCTTAGATTAAACACTATGGTCTAAAGAAGATTAAGACTAAAGAAAGACAATTGTAAGAAGTGGAAAATTACAGTTCTATTTATACGCCATCTGTATTCTTCTGGGGAGAAAGAAACAAAAAGAGGAAAAAGAGGAAGAAAAGCAGCAACGTTCATCTATGTTCTAAGCAAACAGAACTCAGGTATTTTGTTCATTTTGTTTGTATTGTTGTGTCATTTTCAGGAAAGTATCAACTCTACAACTTTTAAAAAGGAAAAAAAATTACTTACTTTGACATTACCACAGGATCTTCAACAGATGCCACTGAAAGGCTATATTCTGGCAAACTGTTGTCAGCACACTGAGTAACAGAAGATGGAGTTAGAGTCAGGGTTTCTTCCTCCTCAGTGTTGACTGAAGTATCACTAACAGCATCCACATATGCCATTGGGAAGGGACAGCTGCTCTTGTTTTCCTTTTGGAATGGGTGACTTCTCCAGCTGTCCAGGTGCACAGCTCTGCTGCTAGGAGGGTATTTTGGAGAATCATCTAACTGAGATGAATTGCTTGTCTGTGAAAAAGAGTCTGTGTCACAATGACTTGAAAATCCAGGTTCTGCCATAGAGTCTGGAGAAAAAGGAGTAGTGTCTTCAGGAATACTGAAAAAACGGCGTCCTGGGTTCTGCTGAGTTGGTTTCATATGCAGGGTTGGGTCCAACGTCAAGATCTAGGAATTAAGTTAGAGAGGTAAAGCAAATTGTGATTCAACTCTTGTTCTTGTGAATGGAATTTATCTGAAGACATAAGTAATCTATGTAATGCATTGCAGGAATTATATTGAATAGTACTACAGTAACTTGGTAACAACAAGGTGACAGGACCTGTAAAGCTTAGATAAAGATTCATATTCCAAACCTTTGCAACTTGAGTTTCTAAGTTTCCATTAAGAATAAAAGACACATGTAACATCTGTAGCTGCCTAGAAAACCTCTGAAATTTCAGTTATGTAAATAGAAGGACTATGAAGTCTGCTTGTAGGTTGAAACAATACTTTTGTACCACTAGGGAAAGCCCTTCATGGATTATATAAACAAGACAGTTGTATAGTAGCCACCATTACTGGATTTTGTACGAGACTGAAAGCTGTATGAAGAAACAGATCCGACAAAGAACATGCCCCCAACCTGTGCCTCTTCTCTTTCACGGGTGGGAAGAACTTATCTTGTGGGAGGCAGTAAGAAAGCCCTGCTCCTGCGCCTGCAGTTCCACCTGGATTTCACCAGCTGCAGCCTCAGCACAAGCAGATTCGTCCCTGCACATCCTCAAGGTTGTGCGGCAGAGGTCCTTGTTTACTCAGGGCTCTCCTCAGCTGGATCCTTTCCCGATCCCATCCATCCCACGCCTGCCAGAGTTGCTGTTCCAGCGTAATACTGGAGATGGCAGCATGGGCCAGGTAATGTGAAAGCAGCCTGTAACGGATCATCCCTTCCGACTGAGACACGAAGTAAGGACATGAACGTTACCTCTGGTGGGTGACTTGACTGGGAAGGTGGCATAAAATTCTGGTCTGGCAGCTGCTTGTTCTCCTTTTGTCTCTTGTGATAAATATCCTTCAATGAAGATAGCTTCGTTTCATCAGGAGAAGACTTCAAAAGGAAAAGTTGCTACATTAGTTCATCTGAACATAATCCTCTATCCCCAAAACAGATAAACAAGTTGTCCTGTGGGTTTAGCTAATAGGTCAGTTCAGAACAGAAGGCAGGTTTATTCAATGCACCAAATTTAAACAAGGATCTTTAATGAGGCACACACCTCTTTAATATACTAGTTACTCTTTTCAATTCCCATACACACTATTTATTTTAAATGACAAAAGGTCAATAAATTCCAAGTGGCTTTAGAAGGGTAAATGAATAATGAAGACACAGAATATCAGACTGGGCTAACAAAAGATTTCTCACAGCAAAGTTATCTTCTGGAGGGCTGATTCTTTCCACCATAGAAAAAAAGCAAAGACACTAAACTACTATAAGGCAACTTTTAAAACATGTACAAAATTTACCTGATCTGGTGAGACCTTTGTGGAGAAAATATCAGCGAACTCATTTCTGAAATTCTCTGGTAAAGAGTGATACATCTCCTTTTCATCTAATTTCCAATATGAAAGCCCTGAATAGAAGAAACAATCAAAGAAAAAAAAAATAATTACAAAGCTCACTGCTATAGAGTAGAAATCCCTACGATCCATTAGTAAGATGTTACTTTGCCTGCTAACAAGAATGCTGTGTTAATTATTGCTTACAGATCTGTTACCAGAAGTTACAAAAATCTCAAAGCAATGCACAAGCAACATAATCAGTATTCCACCACACAGCATCAGTAATTAAAGTTATAAATCAGTGAAGACACGCAGGTTTATTCTTTGGTGCTCAAGGAACAAATCCTCATTTACAACAAACTTTTATATTTCTACTCATTCCAGTATAGCACTTAAAATTTGCATTGCCCAAGGAATAATCCTGAGCAGACACTTGCTACTACAGACCCTGGTTTGGTACTCAACAGCATTCTACAGCATGCAAGATCACAGACACCAGGACTAGACACAGTCTCAAGCCCACTTCAATTTCTTGCATGTGTCCCTCTCTCAATGGGTTGTGAAGCAGCAATAAATATACACAGTTTGCAGGACTGCATCTCTGTGCCCCTGTTTGTTACTGAAATGAATCCACCCTGTTGCAATCAAAATATGTGAATTAGGTTTTTTTTTTCTTTTGTGAAAGACAAACAACACAAACATCTCCACCCCCATCACAAAAAAAACCAAACCCCCAACCACCCCTTGCGCACACACCCCCTCCAAAACAACAAAAGCAAAATCATACTAAAACCCCAAAAAAACAAAAGCACATGTACTCCCCTCCCCAGCCAAATGCCACATTACACACTGAATTATTTTGTTTTTGTCTATTCACACAGTTATTCAATCATGCCCTTGGCTTACAGGAATTCTGCCTCTGTGGCCATGCACTCCTATGATTACTCGACCAACAATGCTCATATTTGAAATATCATTTGATACCCCACCATGACTTTAATAGTAATTACATTATGAAACAGTTTTAAACATAAAGCTCAACTTTGAAATGCTGAGAAATGTGAAGAAAAGCATTGTCACAAGTCCTACATCTGCCAGCAGTGAGAGGTGGGAAGAACCATCAAACACAAGAGCAAAAAAAGCAGAACTATGCTGTATCAAAGTTGAATAGCTTGTCAGTGCTCAAACCCTCCTCACCTCCCCAAAGTTACTGGGGCTGCATTCTGGTCAGAGTTTTAAGAAACAAGAACTCAAAGGAAAAGGAAACTGAAGTACAAGAAGTTAGCTGTACCTGAAGCTTCAGACACTAGGGAATTCGGACTTTTATTTGGTTGGTTGAGGTAAAAAGTGTAAGGTGGCAAAGCAGCATCAGTAAGGTTTGTCTAAAATTACAAAGGAAAAACAAAGTTGTAAGGGAAACTGCAAGACAAGGGAAAAAAAAAAATCAAAGTGTACAATGGCATGTAAATGTTATTAGTCTTCTTAAGCTGAGCTTAAATTTAATTACACAGCATGACCCAAACATATACTGTTTATATTCAGGGTAATGGCAGTCAATCAGGGAACTAATCTAAGCCACATGATTAAAAGATAGTGATATTTGTTAAGTTATATGCCTGTCTACTTGTGGACCATCTTTGAGATTAACCATTACAAAAACACCCATTTTGGATGGACTTCTAAACTTTCTTGCTCCTTAAGAGGTGTAAGTACATAGAGGGATGACTTACCAACAAAAGTGTTCCAACCCTAAGACTGGAATTTGTTACATTCAGCTGTTATGACTCCACCTACCACAAATCCAGAGGTAAACACTACCACCTCAAATAGACAAGATACTACATACCCTTCTCCTCATCACTCCAAACTCTCCAAGCAACCTCCCTAGGTAATTACAGAAACTTTGAAAAGGGTGGGACCAACACATGGAAAAAATAATTCACATGATTTAAGATTTCCTACAACTCTCCTCTTTCTTAAAGGAAGAAAAGTAACTGGTATAAGACAATGGCGTAAGAGCAACTGAGTGAGGGCAGCTAGCTGTAAAATGGTCATCTCACATTGCTCTTTTCTACCACACTTCTTTTTGTTCCATTACAGCAGCTTAATAGGTTAGTTGGCAAATTCATCCACCTCATACAGCTGAAGACTAAAACAGGATAGTACCCTTTTAGTTAACAACAGTAAGAAAAGAAAGATTTAGAACTAAAGCTTTTCAAGTTTTTGCATGAAGTACCATCTCACCTCAAGGCTATTTTGTCCCTCTTAATGTTTTTATTTAGGGATTCTCCTTTGCCTAAGGAGAAAGAAAGGAAAATGAAGGGGTATCAACTGAATTCTTACAAAGGAATAGAAAGATAAAGATATTTTCAAAAGCTGAGAGAAAAGTGATAATCCACAGCAGATAAATTTGACTCCTGGTTTGAAATATCCCCTTAGAGTAACATCCTGATTCCACTGACAATGGATTAGAGAAAGCAAATGCCAACAGCTACTCTTACTCTTTCTGGGTCACCCTCAAGGCAACTACAGTAAAGAAAACAGACCCTGCCTTGAATCAAGTGGTTTGTATTTGCTAGTTCTCCTATTCTTTTGTAGGTGGAGTCATTCACTGAGTTTCAGGATTTTGTTTTTCCTTAAATATAACATAAGGAGATAGGTTTATGACAATTAATATACTAGAAATATTTCTAAAACATGATAGTGAGATGTATGATTGTTACCCAATCATGTTATAATCTGACCCAAAGGATGTTTTGCATGTGATTAAACTTCTCTCCCCAAAATAATCAGATTTGTGCACATACACAATTCCTAACTCAATATAATGGGGGGGAGGGAGGAACACAAACCAAATTCTTCTGAAAAGAAGTATTTTGAGCTAATTCTGCAGTCACAGCAATAGGCATTAGTGCAAATGGTTCTAAAGAGCCAATTAGATTCCTAAATGTCTATGGTGAGGTTTGGTTACTTTTTGCAACTAGTGCTGTAACTGACTGGAGTAGTTCAATTTAGCCAAGCCACAGTCAAACACAGACATAAAGGAATGTATTTTTCTTATACAAACAACACAAAAGGAAAAAAATAAGTTTTGATTTTAACATAAGAGACTGCTAAGGACACTAAAAAAGCCCAAACCAAATGGAACAATAATTCCTGCAACTTAAAATCCTAATCTGGAAGAATAACATCTGCCCTGAAGAAAGTTGATTAATGGCTCCACATGTAAAGAGTTCTGGTAAAAGAGACATTAGCAGCTGAAGATGCTTCCAAAAACTATAGGATGAAAGCACATGTTGAATTACAACATACTATAACCCTGGAAACATACCAGTGAGAAGAATAAAATTAGAAAAACATCATAACAAAGAGAGACTTACATTCTCAAGTGGTAGTTTCTTTGCTTGCTCATTTTCTTGCATAGAGTTCACACATACTTCTTCAGCATTTATTCTTTTGGGTTGGTTTTGTTTCAATTTTTGTGCCCATGATGTTAAAGATTTACTAGATGATAAGAAACACACACATATAGCATAAGTACATACACACTTTTCAGTAGAGAAATGAAATCAGTTTGTTCTTCAAGGTGAAACATAGGCACTAAACTCCACCACCTTTGTGTGTTTTTGAGAAACTATGAAGTAATTAGAATTCATTAGAATGCTGAAGTGGTTTAGGGCTTTTTTTTTTTTTTTTTTTCAAAATTAAACAACCATCACCAAAAAAAGCCCCCCAAAAAAATCACTGAAAGGAAAGGTGCTAATTAGCTGCACCTATAATCAGAATGGGTTTCCTACTAGGAAAAAAAAAAGTCATAACAAATTGCTCCATATTTTTAGTCAGACAACTACTTCTTGGTCTGTCCAAGCAGGTACTAATAGAAACCACAAAATTAAGCTGGAGTGTAAATGCAGCAGTTTTCTCATTGTGTTATCAGTCTCATTGTAAGGATGTCAGCTAAGACACACTGTGGATGCCTTCCAACTCAAATCTTCAAGGATAAGAAAGGTTGAAACAAGATGTAGAAGAAAACAGAAGAGAAAAGCAGAACAGAAATAAACAGAGACATCCTGAAATTGTTCTTAGCAGCAGATGTGGAACAGTTTTCCCATCTTGTTAAAAAGTGACACTTTGAAAAACTACCTATTGTCCCAGCTTGGGACATACACCAGAAAGAATCAAAAAAGGTTACTACTAAAATTAAAACAAACAAAGAACCCATCAACACACACAGTTTGGGCTAAATGAGCTATTCCACTTCAGTTTGAACCCTTTCTTCCTTCACAATGAGTTTAACACAAAACAAAAAGCAATTTAAAAAAAAAAAAAAACAAACTTATATTATATTATAAAAAGGACAAAAAGAAAAATCACACACACATGATTTCAAAAGTTATCTTAGAAAGGTTTTTTAAACTAAAAAAACCTCTTGAATTGAGCTCTTTAAGCTCCCCAGCAGCCCATGAATTGCAGTTATGCCCCACATGGGGCTGAGCAACATGAATGAAACACTGGAATAAATCCCACCAGAAGGGATGGAAAGAACACACACAGATCAGTGGGGTTATGATCTACCCTATCTGCAGGGGTAACACATTTCCAAATCAAATCCTTCAAAGAAAGCTGGTCCTGTGTTTTATTACATAGTAACAAATTGCAAGTTCATTTTCCCGATTCTTTGTTTTTCCAGTAGAAGGTTTTTATCTCTGCAAACTACTATCAGGGGCTCCCAGGCAACACCCTGCCCACCAGACTGCTGACACTGCCCATGGCCACGTGAAGCCACCAGCACTACAGCCTGGTCTGACAGGGAGAGTCAAGTGCATTGTTAAACTCTGTGCAACTAGAACAGCACTTGATCAGTATTATTGCCAAATCCACCCACCTATTGAATAGGAGAAAACAAAGATCAGCAAAAATCCCACCCAAACAGCAGAAAACCCAAACCTGTTTGGCTGTTGTCTGATACAATTTATTACTGTAATGCATACATATAAGTTGGCAAAAAAACTGTTGAGCACAGTAACAAAATATCAGTCATATAAAATTTGTGATCAGCACCTAAAATTCTGGTGTGTGGGTAAACATTATATGCAAACTGCATGTTAGCTCATATCTGCAGAAGAAAGTGGGTTTTCAGCTTTTTCCCCCAGTGTATCTCCAGCAGATAACCACTGCAGATACAAACACGCATCATGTGGAAAACACTCAGCTGAACAAGTAACTACCTACCAAGCAGCATGGTATTTTTTACACTCAAGAGGTTCCATTCAATTCTTCCACGTTTCCAGTTACCAACAGCTGTGTATGGCATGAGGACTGTCTACAATAAATTAATGCATTAAGAGAGTTTATCACTTACCCAGGCTTTGTTCCACACTGAGCTTCATTGACTTTTCGTTCCGATTCAGCAGGCAAAACTAAAACATCGTTCATTCCAGATGAAAAATTCTCCTCTGTTTTGGGGGGCAGAAGTCCTGGTTTATTTTGAACACTGGCTAGGGCTGCACCACCCTGCCCTGGGGAAGTCTCCTCGGCGCAGGCTGGGCTCTTGCTACCCCCGTGGGATTTGGGGGGGCTCTGTTCCGAGGCAGAAACGGTGCCATAGCCACTGCTCATCGAGGCGTCGGTGGCAAAACACTCCTGATGCAGCTCAGCTGCATTTGCCTGACTTTCTGCCTCGTTAGATCTAAGCTGATTGACCACGCACTCATTTTCTTCAAAGATTTCAGAACGCATCCCCATTTCACTTCCTAGTGATGAAAAAGGGCCTCTAACCTTGGCAGGGAAACTCTTGCTCCTGCCAGCCCCCCGGCTGCTGCTCTGCAACTTCACCAGCTGCCTTATCTCATTCTGAATCAGCTGTAGAAAAAGAAAAGGCCAAATGTCTGTGAGATCATGCCACAAATCACATTTATATTTTAATGCATCTGCCATTCATGTTATTAGTGAACGAATTAGAGAACTTATTCCAAATAAATCAAATTTTCACCACGTAGACTTCTCATGCATGAAGTAGATAATACACACACTGTGCATAACAGTAAAATGTGCATGGCAACAATTCTTTACTCCATGCAGTGAATTACAGGTCCCAGTAGTCATTTATTAACATTAAAAAAGCCCCACATGCATGTATTCACTACATGCCTGCAGAACTAATTACCTACCAGCCAGCTACAGAAATGTAAACGATCAAGGTATGTCATCAGAAATGGACAAAAGTCTTTCACTAAATTCAGGTCTGTAACAATTTATAACTTAGATAAACATTTTTAAAGATTGCAAGGATGCTTTAATGGAAGAATAAATCATTACTCAATTATGCTAATAGGAATAATGTACCTCTGTAAGATTATTTGCATAAAACGTGACTTTAAAATATCTGATTTAGATAATATGTTATTAGGCAGTTCATATAATCCATAGATCCACATTTTGAATGTTCTGGTATCTAACAGAGTGGAGCAAATCTGAAACTAGATCACTTGATTTAACAGGTTACTTTTTCAGCTGCAGTGTCTGTGAAGAGTTATTTCTGGATATTCAATAAGAAATATTTTTTTCAAGTTTTACAGTTGGGCACCAGTATGTTGGAACAGCTCTGAGAAACAACTAATGCTTTTGTCAAGGGCTCTGAAAGACTTCATGCTGGTGCCCACGGCTGTGTCCTCTGGCCAGCAACCAGCACTTCCACTCAGTTATATTGAGATAACTGAACCCTGCATGAGTGCACAACTCCTATGACAAGAGCAGAGTATATAGCTGTTTTCAAGAACACATTTGAAACCACTTCCCTCAGGGGAATAAAAAACAAACCAAACCAAAAAAAAAAACCCAGAACTTGCAATAAATTTAAGAGCATGGAACTCTACTAATGTTTTTTTTTCCCCAGAATAGTGTATTACTCCCATACTAATAGCAAGCAGAAAGCACAAACTGAACAAAGATCATTTGTTCTCTGAAACCAAGAACTAAAAAATAAAAATTTCAGAGGAACCTACATGTAGCACTAGTCAGAACCAAAGCCCATACGTTCTATTAACTTGCAATAGAACTTACAGCTGAATTTCAGCTCAGACTTTCTGTGCAAAAAAACCCAACAAAGCCATGGAAGTTTTTAGTTGTGCTAGTGATTTCAATCATGACTGCAGCAATAAATTGCATCTTAATGCTGTGATTCAACTCTATCAAGGAAGGTAGAATAAAAGAGAAAAAACAGAGTCGTGGGGCAAAAACCAAACTGATCAGATTCTCTGCTGGCATTTAATTTTTGCCATTAATAACTTCTATGGGAAAAGTAAAAGGCATCTACTGCAATTAAATTACACTTTTACTTCTCTTTGCATAGTCAAATACTTCCATTTACCAAATAATTGTAAAAGAAGAAAAGACCTGGAGAAAATAAGACACCTTTTTTATAGAGTTTTGGGATTGTAGGTAACTTTTTATTTTGAACTACTCTTCAATGAAGTTTGACCTTAGGATGATCTCCAGGTGGTGAAAGTTTCTCATGAGCACACTTGTCTTCTCATGTAAAAATCACATCAGCTAAGGACAGACCCCAGACTCCAAAATGAACTGAAGGTCTTTTGATCCATATTTTCACATGGATGAAGAAGTATTTTTATAAGCACAGTTGGTTTTGAAACACAGCATGGCACAAGCTTATCTCAGTCATGTCAATGCTAACACAGCAGCTTGTTATTCTACCCTGAACAGTGAATTATTATTTTTGTCTTTTTTGTTATTCTTATCAGAAGGGGCTGAGTTGCCCATATTTCACTATTTTCACTAGGTCACTGGCATACCAGTTTAAATTTGGAATAGCTCCATCTATTTTACCTATTGCACTCATACAACTGAAGGTATGTTACAGCTGTTGATTTTTTTTCAGTATGGCAATTCAGGCAGTTACTAAGAGCCTGCTGACACCACAAACTCAGCTCTTCCAGAGGTAGCCTTTCCTATTGAGAACAACAAAAACCATCAAAGCCAACACAATGGGTTAGTTAAGACTAGGATTAGCAATGAGGAATCCAAACCACTAGAGCAAAAGGAAGGAAATACAAGGGTAAGGAAACACTGGTGGGACTAAAATAGTGAGATGGGACAAGGGGGAAAAAAGACAGGGACAGAAACAGGAGAGAGGATAAAAGGACAGTACCTCTTGTTAATTCAGTTCAGGAACTGTTGATTACTACTAGTGTAGAGGGCATCAGGAAAGGGAAGGGAAAAACAGCAACCAAAATGATGAGGATTAAATGATTAAGCATTGTATATTTATAGAATTACTGTCTCTTATACATACATATACATTTCTTCTGCTTTAATGCATAAGTATGGTTCAGGAAAAATGTGAATCTTCATGTGGGACATTTTTCATTCTTAGAAAGGAGACTTCAACTACAGGGTGAAATAAGTGTTCAGCTATTACAGTGAATGCTTTTCTATGCTACACACTGTCTAGATGAGGGAATGACAAGTTGCCTACCATTTTCTAATGAAGAGAAAACTACAGTGTCTCAAAATAAGAAATCATACTGTCTAACAGTTAATAAAACCCAGCTTGTACCTACAGAATCCAATTATCCTGTGGGCATTCTGAGCCAAATGTTTGTGGAAACAACTGAAAACACATAATCCAAGAATCTTCACTTCTGAAACGGTCCCTACCAGTTACTTTGTTCATTAGCCAAGGCTGTCTCAAAGATGCATCCTATAAATCATCATTCCAGTCATCCACTTCCATTAACTGCATAGCTGAATATACTTACAGAAAAAAGAGAGGTGTGCCAGCCACCATGCTGCATTGTTTGGGAGGGGGTGGGGTTGGAAGTGTGAGAAGAAACACTCAGCCTAACCCACCTACATGAACAAATCATTACTTACTTGGATTTGATGGTGGAACTGCTCTTGCTGGGCAGCTATTTGCTCCTGACATTGTTTTTCTACCAGTCTCAGTAACTGTAGCCACCTTGTCTATTAAATCACAAAGGAAAATAATTAAACCACAGTCATATTGCAGAACTATTTTGTAGCTAGACTAAAAGGTAAGAGATGCAATCTTATACTAAGTGTTGACACAAGTTCAGCAACTGCACTGTGGTTGTCCACCCCACAGCACATGCAGCTCCCATCACATCAAGCAATGGAAACAATTCACTATGGACACATCCACTTAAAATAAGGTCCTTCTAGACAAGAGAACACATCTCTACAGCAAATTACTTCAAAGTAGATACAGCTGGCAGGGAAGTACAGTCAAATTTTGGACAGGTTGATTCCAATTCAATAAATTAAAGGCTATTTTAAAATTGATATTAAATGTCCCTGTGTCCACTGAACTATTCACCTCAATAAGAAACTCTGTCCTTAGCTCAGTGTTAGCTCATTGAGCCTACACCATGATTTTTATGATGTTTTAAATCTGGAAACAATCATCTAGACATCTTTACAGAATAAATGGAATAAATAAACTAAACCAGAATCATTTTCAGAAATAAAACTTCCAACTTCTAGGATCACTTCAGGCCAGTTTGAAGTGCTACAATTTTAAATGTTTACATTTTTCAGTATGGAAAACTTGCAATCTTTAAGTATTATAACTGAAAAAAAAAAATTTACATTTGTATTGTAAAATATTAAGATAAAAAGCTAAGATAAAAATTGATCTACACGAGTAGTTCATACATTGTTAAAGTGTTTCTCCCAACAGGAAGAATAACCACAACACATACATATACAGACACTACTACTACACTATATCATTGTTAGAACTGTCTCCCAAAATGGAAAGCAAATACATTTATTTTAAAAACAAACAAAGAACCTTAACATGAAATACCTCACAGTTCTTCACAACTTGTGAGTCAGCATCTCCAATGTTCTGGATATCTTGCACAAAGGAGGCAAGCAGCTCAACAGCACCAGGCATTAATGAGGACCTGGTATTCCCTGAGTAACCAGAAACTCCATTGGTATTGGATGAGGGACTTCTAGAGAAACATGAGGAAAAATATTTCAATTATTTATTAGCCCAGCTTTCTAACTCAGTGGCTAAAATACTACACTACATATGCTAGTCAGCCATAAAAGAATTATACAGTTAATTTACATTGTGACTCTTCTCAAGCTGAAAAAAAAGAAACCATAAGACATTTATAAGAAAAAGGATGTTTTTCAAGAAAATGTCAAAGGATCCACAGCATGCTTCACTCCTATCTTACCCACTATTAAAACTCAGGAGCTTTCCAAGAGAGACAGCATAATCAGCACAGCTATTACTGCTCAGCAGTACAAAACACAAATCATTGTTAGGAATTCTTTCAACACATTACCTGTTACAATTCAAGTCACAGACAGAGCTGGGGGTACTTCTGACATCAGAGTCTGCAGGAGACAATGGGATTTCTTGTGCAGTGTTCACCACATCACAGTTTTCCATATCTTAGTCCCAAGTATGATGTTACCCTAAAAAAAAGAAACCAAAGCATCACCCTCTTTTTTTAAAAAGCCATTTGTTGTTTGAAGAAACAGAATTTTATTAAAGTGACAGTAGTTTCAGCCAAACCACCCCAGAAGTGTTAGTATTCCCAGACAGCCTCTCCTCCTTGTCCCATGCTAGCTGTGCTTGCAAACAAGGGCTACTTAGCCCTGTACTTGCTGGGACTCCTGTGAATCAAAGAGATTCCTAGCTCTGCACCACACATCTGGACTGGGCTGTAAAGGGTGTCTGAACTCAAACCACCCCAGGTACCAGGGTGTTGTTGGGGGTTTGGTTGGTTGGTTGGTGTTTTTTTTAAATCTGAGGCTCCACAGCCTTTCACAGAATGTTTCTTATTGATATTATTACTACATAATGCTAATTTTAAAAGCTTTGAAACCATTTTGAGCTGCATTTCTTACCAATTCACAAAACCAAACAGGATCTCACAGCAGTTAAGAACAGCAGCTGGTTAACTGAAAGCATCATAAATAAATAAACACAAAATACTTGTGCAATGGTCTTGGAGCACTCAAAGCAGCACTTGACAAGAACGGCTGTGGAGAGATTAACATATTCTTCCAGTTCCCATACTTTCACTAAGAAAACACTTGAAATACATCGATTAATCAGTTCTTCCACAGTGCTTATGTCAGCATGCAGCATGTTCTTCACCCTGGTGAATTCATCTGATGTCCTAACACTGATGAAAAGCCCTAGGATCAGTTCATGGATGGAGAACAAAAAGAGACATTAAGAAATATCATCCTCATAGTCTGTGATAATGCTAAGAATAAATCCCTGCTGCCTTAATGACCATTCTTCCTTACAGGGCTTACAAGGACTTGATACTGGCTTTTATAGATTTAAGTTTTCATTATTTGCAGGTACATAGAGATATAGATCTAACAGTTTTAGAAGTATAAAAAATTATTTCCACCAGAAGGAAACTGATGGACAACTTTCAGTTGTTTTCCTTTTTACTGGAGCCCATTTGGCTTTAACAAAAATGTTTTCCAGGTACTCACTCAAGCTGTCTCCTTTGGATGGGGCTGAAAATTGGTAGGACTGGAAGAAAGTTATCATACATACACACATCCCTTTAGCAGAGCTTCTCAAAATAAATGAAAGAGGAAAAAAAAAGCCTTTCTTCTTTTTCTAGTGGTCTTAAAGGTTATCAGGCACCTAACCTGACAGATAAAGCAGCAGCTGCAAGTGTTTCTGGAGGAGCTAGATGACAATGGTGGGGGCTACATCAGTCACCCCCGTCTCCCCAGGATGAAATCATGGGTGGCCTATCTCAGCAGCACAGATGGGTGGGACTTAGCTGTGACACAGGCTCGTTTCATAACCTCATTAGAAGTCTGCTTGCAATAAAAATAATATTAAGTGAGCTATAACTGGGCTGAGGAACAGCTAAGCTGTCATCTATTGTTTCCACAGCACAGAACAGTCCTTATACGGCCAAGTCCCCCCAGAAAGGAGTAGGATTAAAAGAAAAACAAGCTGCAAGCTATTTTGACTCGTATGTATCATTGCTGGCATTAGATGGGAACACTTGGGCCGGCAGAGGCTCGGCGCTTGCGGTTCTGCCCCCGTTCCGAGCGGGATCGATCGCTGCCGTTCCCCCCAGACCGCCAAGGGCTGACAGGACGCCTCGGTTCCCTCTTCCCGCCTCCCTCCCGCCGCCGGGCCCTCAGCTGTCCGGCTTCCCAAGGACTTCCCGCGGGCCCGGGCCCCCGAGGAGGGACCGCGAGCCTCAGGGCGCGGCAGACCCGCTCCCCTCAGGGAGCCGTCGCTCCGAAAGTTAAGTCCGCCCTAAGGACTCAACCCCAGCGCCAGGGCCCCTCTCGCCACGTCCGCCCCTCAGGGTCGCCTCCCGTCAGACGGTGACCGCAGCCCCCAACTCGGCGTC
>NW_008612998.1:60603-61767 GCF_000691845.1 Merops nubicus | reverse complement strand
GAAGTTTTTCCTTATGTTTAAGTGGAAAGTTTTTTTTAAGATGAAGATAAAAAGACACTTCAGGTTAAAATACATGAATACAGATATGAAAAACTAACTTCTGTCTTTCTAACACAATGTCTGGGAGAAAGTTATCCATGGAAATTAAAGCACATCTGTAAAATTTGGACAGATACTATATTCTGTGGAATTCTTACAGCTAGAGGATTTTGATTATATTTTGGCTATATTTTGACTATATAGTCAAGATTTTAACTATATTTTGGATATCATCAAGCCCCAAAAAACTTTCTGAACCTGGGAATCACAAATTCATAGACTCATGATAGTTTCTTCTTTTTCTATTCTCCTTTATTCACTAGGGTTTGAGATTCGTTACACTTAAAATCTGAGAAAGTTAGGTGGTGAGATGAAAAAAGGAGTAAGATACAGAACGAAAGGAGTGTGGAAATTGAAATTTAAAGCATAGCTAATGTCATTTGGCTGATTTTGCTGCAAACCTACCAGGGGAAGAAAAGTTGTGCAATACGTAAGAAAGAGCTTCCTGAGATGGTCTTGATTTTCTAGCGCCCTGCATGGTGAATGTTTCTATTTGAAAGAGCTTGAAATTAATCATCTTTATATGGAGATTAAAGAAAAAGTGATGAAGCATGATAACCTAGAACTTCTTTCACTTTTTCTCATAGTTAGAGGAACTTGTATCTCTGCAGGTGAAATAGAGATGGGGGAAAACTCCAACAGATCTACTAACAACAAATGGTTACCCTTTCATCTTGCATTTCAAACAAATATTACTGTGTCATATTTGCTCACTTCTGTCTCTTTAGCTCACTGTGAATCTTTGTTTCTAATGATCACCTTAGTTTGTAGTAATGTTTTCAGATTTTGAAACGGGATGGAAAAGTTTCAGTGATTTTGTTAAGAAAAAAGTTTCAGTAATTTTGAAACTGGTTTACTTTTTAAGCCTCTTTACAGATTTCCTGAAGTAATTTTAGCATAAGAGTCATGAGTCTTGGAGATACAGAAATATAAAAAAAAAAAAAAAAATCTGGGAGATACTGTTATAGAAGAATTTTAAACTTTGTTTTTTCCACAGACTTTTCCTATTCCAGCTGGTCCCAGCCAATCCCACCATGCCCTGTTGAGGAGGGAGAGAGCGGCTTT
>NW_008612998.1:0-60587 GCF_000691845.1 Merops nubicus | reverse complement strand
TGGGGGGCTTCTTCCGCTTCGTGAAGGCCACCCTGCCACACCTTTCTTTTCCTGACTGCCCTGGCAAACACCTTCATCCTGATAAAGTAACTTTTTTTTGTTTTTTTAAACCATAACCTTATTTTTCAACCAATATTTGAAACTCAACAAGCTCTTGTTTTCAGCTGTTTAGAGCCCTCACAGATCCTCACACCAAAAGGAGAAGCTTGTACCTGTTCAAGCTGAGAGAAAACCCAAGAGCAAAGGTCTTAATTTGACTGTGTCACTCACTACATAAAAAGAAATATCTCCTATTTAAGTTTTATGAAAATATATTTTTTTAAAACATGTTTCTTTTGCTGCACAAATGGTTGTTATGAGAAAACGTTTCTAATACCACTTAGTCTTTGGGTGAGCTCTGGCAAACTTTGCACACTTAACTGTTATTTTAATATAAATTCAGGATGCCATGCCCTTTAAAAGCTTGAAGCTACAATAACTGAGAAGAAATTCCTCTATTTATTTGCAGTTAACGTTTTGTTTCACACTTTATTGCACACCATTTTCTCCCTGTATCCATTAAACCTGTTGTGACCCACAGAGAAAACACTAATTTTTGTCTGTGAGGAATAAAAGAGTTTGAAATTTTACATGTATTAAATTACTTAATATCCTGTGTGGTCATTCATTCTTAAAGTAATAGTTAGCAATAATGACTTTATACTAATAAACATCTAATGATGGCCTGAATTACAAAAGCATCCAAATTATCCAGCTTTGGTAGTACAGTTAATTTGCTGGAATGCATTAACCATTTAAAGCATCAAACATGATTCAGAACTGACTAGTGATTTCTGCAATCCCCACTTCCTCATGCACACTCCTTGTGAAGAACATTAGGTTCCTGAGTTAGCCAGATTTGTGTAAATTACTGACAAAGATTTACTCTATAAATCACATGTATAATTTAATTGCCAAAGTGTTTGACCCTTATTTTCTCACTGTTTGCATTCTTCCAGTTCTTCCAGATAAACACCAAAATACACTGAAGTGGCAACTGAAGCCAGGATGGGTGTGACTTGAAGTACTGAAATGTTAAAAGGGTATTGCAAATAAAAACATGCACGTTACACACAAGGATTAAAACAATCATGGCTCACTTATACTGCAGTATGTACTATATACAACTATTTTTTAAAGTAAAAAATACATACCACAGAGCCTTGAAATTAAACAGCCAAAACTGGCTCCCACTGACTGCTCACAGTTACTTAATATTAAGGCCCTATCCATTAGCAGGTTCCCCTCAGCTGTGGCTCATTTTAAACTTCTTTTTTCTCCACATCCTCCTTCCATATCAATGACATTATTCCAGCTGATTTATGCACTGAGGAGACACACTTCATCAGGTTAGATTAATTCACTAACTCCTGGGTGCTATTATAGGCAGATTCTGGCTCTGTGCGTATCAGCCAGCCAGCTAAGGTTAGCCTCTGACATGACAGAGATTAAATTCCTCTACTTCAGCACACATTTGATTCAGTGGTTACAAGTACAGAAAGAACATATAGACCCAGTCATAAAAACTCTGGATCCTAAACTCACATAATCAAATCTGATTTTTTCTCTTTTGAGTTCAATGGGAATTAAGTTTTTGGCTTTTATGAATAGGGAGGAAAGGAATAAAGGAAATACAAGTAATTTTTCATTTTACTTCTGAAATCTATAATTAAAATGAATTAACACAGCTGTCAGCAGTCTATGGGTTCCTAAGGATGTACTACTGCATTAACCAGATGTAGCAAAACAATCACTTCATAATGGTACTACAGTAGTGTAAAACTTTTTGGTCAAAACTATCAATAGTGATTTTCCAGATTCCATAGCTCTGCAAAAATAGAATTCTCTCTCTTATTTTCTAAAGGAAAACAGATTTCAATATTGAGCCCTCGATAAGATAATGAAAAGTTACAGTAAAGACTTGTAAAGACATCAGCATTATTGTTTAGTTACCATACCTGATGTAAGTAAGTTTCACTTTTAAATTACTTCTTTCTGTACAAGCTCTTTAAAATCTCTTTCAGGCTTCTTAATGCAAACAATACAATAGAAACAATCTACCAGCAATACAAATACCTGATTCAGTATTCCTACAGATTGCTTTAGTAGAGTCATAACATATTTTGACCAACCTCTAAAGACATTTCAGAAATCTTCCCTAGCTATTGTACTGGAAATGTCCTATCAGCAGACAAGAGACAGGACTCTTTTTATGGTCAATATTAACATCCATTTATTCAGTGTTTATCCAGTATTAGAAGACAACACATGATCAGTTTCTGCTTCTAAACAGAATTATGAAATCATGCTCATCATTTTTTCATCCTGACTTTACATTAATTTTCTCTATGATAATTCTAGGTGCACAAAAATCACAAATAATACACTCTTCAATACTCTATTTCAGCTTCTACTAGCTACATTTTTAGGATATGTATGACAGCTACCAGTGGGTTAAAAAAAAAAAAAAAAAATGTTAGTGATGGAACCAGGAATGTGATTGAAGCCATTTACTTCATTCTTTGGCCTCCTTGTCACAAGGGTGTCTGTCTGGAAATGGTTTAGGCAAATTCATATCTTATTACAGAACTAACAGAACCTGCTGACATAGTTCAGCATTTCCAACAGCTTGAACTCTGTTCTTATACTTAGATTTCAATACATTAACATCTTGAGGTTAATGGATTTCCAGAATAAAATGCTAAAATTGAAGTTTGGTCTAATTCAGTCTGAGGTTATTAATTCTCCATTGAGTTCCTCCCTCTTTACTGATGTTCAAGAGCAGTGCTGCTCTGTAACAAATGATGCCCACATCACACCAGTCACAGACACTGAGGGTTTTGCATCTTAAACAAAAAAAAAAAATCAGTTACTGGAAGGTTCCCAGTTTTATGAAGATAACAGCAAAGTATCTGTATGCATGTTGACTTTGTATTTGCAGAGCATGCACACTTTCTGAAAGCAGCTACTAGTGCAAAGGCTCAAGATGTGTTACCTGCCTGCATCCAGCCTCTCAAACTTGTTTTGGTTTTGTCTTTCTGTATGCAAGATCAATGTTCCTTTCCATTAATGTCTTCCAGAGACAAAAGCAAGTCCTTCATTTTTAGACTTTGAGTTTATCTATTGCCTATTCTGAGATCAATTATTCCATTATTCCTATTTGAATGTTACTTCATCTGGGTTAGTTGCCTTGATCACTATGCCTATAAATTTGGATTTGCTTTGGAAATACATTCTGACACAGAAAAAGAAACCACATTTTCTTGTGTTCTTTGGAATTTTAGCATAATGGCTATGTTTACTACAGATTAAATAAACAGCCTGGTTTTTTTTCTTCAGTTTTCATAGATCTTAGACATGTTTTTTTTACAAAAAGAATCCCCTCTAGAATAAACACAAGACAACAGCTAAAAGCCTACATCAAATCCTCCCTTTTATTTCATTCTGTGTTATTCTCACGTGTATATTTTATAGTTACTTTTCCCACTTAGTCCTAATGGTCCTCATTTTCACTATTTCACAGAGGGTTCCTTTCCCCTACTATCTTCAGGAAATTTAGTAAGTATTCTACAACTAGATTTGTGTGATTGCCATGATTAAATGGAAAGCTCATTTTCCAGTTTGTCCATGTTTCTTTCATATAATGTCGGAGTGTTTTCCTATATATTCAGTATTTCTGTATATGGCTAGAAGTGGTAGAGAATTTGCCTGCAGCTGCTGTTTTTCTTTGTAGAGACTTTACAGCACTCCACACTTTCTAACTCTTGATTAGCAAGGAGAGTTTCACTACCATCCCTTTCAACTAACCATTAAAAACTGTTATGAACAATGAAATGAATATGAGCAAGAAAACAGAAATCTTTGCAATGTTTACTGGTCAGTCCATAATCTTTCACTCCATGCTCTATTTTTTTTCTTGGCCATCATGCAAAATCTCAGGACAATGGTATGTACTTCATTAGAGATTTTTATTACATTTTGTAGAAACCAGGGCTTGAATGAAAGCTAGCCCACATAATAGGATCACTCTAGATTATGAGAAGCTGAGAAAGAACTACCATAACTTAGATGAATTTAGCCACAACTAAAAAACAACTGAAGGATGCTTAAGAAGAAAATATGTCTAAAATTACTTTTAAACACTGTATTTTTTGTTATTTGAGTAAGACAGAGTGTTTGGAAGATGGAGGTTTCTGTGATCCCCTACTGGGAATAGTCTCATGCAAAGCTGCCTAGTGCTTTGTGAAGTATATAAATAGGGTGACAAGTTACAGCTAAATTTAAGAGAGAAAATGTCAACTTAAGCTTAATGCTTTAAATCTCGTTACTTACAAGATTCTTCTGTGATACATCTACAGCTGAGATCAATGGAAATTTAAAGTTCCCTCATTATAGAAGAGAAATCGCTCTTGGTGTGTCATTTTTCATTAAAACCACCCTAAACTGGAGCATGTATCCTTCCCGACTGTTTTGCCAGAAAATTTATGACACCCCAGTTGAGCTATGATTATTGTTATTTTTTGCACACAAGGACTTGTGGTGAGAATAAAAAAGAGAAGTTAATGCTCTCCCATGTCTTGCCATAACTCTAGCCAGTATTTAATTG
Source organism: Merops nubicus (assembly GCF_000691845.1). NCBI lineage: Eukaryota > Metazoa > Chordata > Aves > Coraciiformes > Meropidae > Merops > Merops nubicus. The sequence continues at coordinate 55,942 of NW_008612998.1, read as the reverse complement.
TTGTAAGCATATGGAAAAAAAAAAAAAAAAAGAAAATTTGACGGTATTCTTAAAATTGTAGATGATTCAACCTGAAGTTTTTACATGAAGAGTGTCTACATGTCAGAGAATTACTACACACCAGCAAGTTCCATTACACGTGGATTTTTAACAGACAAGCCCATGAAAACAATTGCTGCAATACCCAAGTGTGAATTGCTGACCACTTCTCTCATTTCTAACAAACAGGTAGATGTTGACACCAGGTCAGCTTATATTTTTATATGTACTAAAAAAAGAGAATTCTAAGTGTGCCTGGAGCACTGCATGCAAACATTTTTGTAAATTAAAAAGTCTGGAAGTATAAAGTGTTTATCAGTTTTTACTGCTTGACGGCACAAGATTCTTTTTGGGATTTGCTAAATGAATTTTCTCACCTTCTCTGTTTCTAAAATAAACTGCTCTTTACACCTACTACACACTTTTCACTTCTCCAGTAGTATCACACACTGCCTATGCTTGCTTGCTTTGCCCACTAGCCTCTAAGTCAAGCCCTTTTTTCACTGTATCCAGTCACTGAGATGACCACTGCATCTTCTGATAAAACCTTCCTCTCCTTACTGGTATTCACCAAGTAGGATTCATCATTTCTAGTTTGTAATCCCTCATTTAATCAGCCTTGTATCCACATCTGAGGTATTGTGTCCAGTGCTGGGCTCCCCAGTGCAAGAGAGACAGGGGACTACTGGCGAGAGTCCAACCAAGGGCTACAAAGATGATGAAAGGACTGGAACATCTCTCAGGAAGAAAGGCCAAGGACCTGGGGCTGTTTAGCCTCTTGAGGAGAAGACAGAGAGGATCTTATCAATGCTTATCAATATCAAAAGGGTGGCTGTCATGAGGATGGGGCCAGTGTCTTTGCAGTGACACCCAGTGATAGGAGAAGGGGCATCAGACACAAACTGGAGCCCAGGAAGTTCCACCTAAACACAAGGAAAAAAATATTTCCTGTGAGGGTGATGGAGCCCTGGAACAGGCTGCCCAGAGACATTGGGGCATCTCCTTCCCTGGAGACTTTCAAAACCCACCTGGACACAATCCTGGGCCACCTGCTCTAAGTGAACCTGTTTTAGCAGAGAGCTTGGACTAGATGATCTTCAGAAGTCCCTTCCCAACTCTACCACTCTGTGATTCTGTTTCCAACAGTTTTTGCCATTAGGACTCAGTCCAGAGAGGAGAAGGTTCTGAAGGGATCTTATAACTGCCTTCCAATACCTGAAGGAAACCTATAGGAAGGCTGGAGAGTGACTTTTCACAAGTGTCCAGCCACAGGACAAAGGGAAATGGTTTTAAACCAAAGGAGAGTACGTTTAGACTACATCTTAGGAAGAAGTTCTTCAGTACAAGGGCGGGAAGACTCTGTAACAGATTGCCCAGAGAGGCTGTGGATGCCCTTCCCTGGTGGTGTTCAAGACCTTGAGCAACCCAGTTGAGAGACATCCCTGCCCATGGCAGGGAGGTTGGATTAGATGATCTCTAGGGTCCCTTCCAACCTCAGCCATGCTATGATTCTGACTCAGAACCTACTGAATTTCCTTGTTCATGTTACCACAAATGCCTCACATCTTTCACCCACTTCCTTTGTAGTCTGCCAACATCAACTGCAGTCAGCAGTACGGTCTGTCTGCACTTACTCATACCCATGGTATCTCATCAATAGCAAGGCCCACAAGAACTCAGCCAGAGAGAGATCATTCACAGAAAATAACAATAATGGCACTTTGTGCTTGACTGACACAGATCTCAAGATTTCAGAGTAATATTTACCCATAAAATTATGATCCTTCAGGCTGCTTTGTGACGACTGACCTCAGAGCCTTACAGTACCAGGTTGTCTCTATTCCTCTGTATTATGGGCTTGATGATTGGAGACAAGTTTCAATGCCTGAAGAAAGAGAAGTGATAAGAGGTTACTGCACCGCAACCTTAAAAATTAGGAGGTACTATTGGAAAAAACCCACAAACACAAAACCCTGTTTATCAATTTATCAGCGTTAGGTGAAATCAAATCCAACTGGTATTTTTTTTTTTGTTTTCTTTGTTACAATTATAAGGACTTCACAGTTGGTTTACAGATAGCTACTGGCTGTATTGGATCATTCATATCTCTTACCTTCCTCCCTCAATACTCAGCTATTTTTATACTGACTTTTACACTCTACAGTGTGACTTTCAAACAAGTCTCTAGAAAATAAGTATTAGATAGATACGTGTAATATCTTTTACCTGTGTGAAGTCTTAGTTAAAAAGGGAAAGAAAAAAGCTAAATAATATAATGATAGGTCAGGAAGCAGACGCTGAAGTAGGAAAAGAAGACATAAAGAAGTGAAAACTTTTTAAGTAAAACTTTGCAGCCAAAGACAATGGAAAATATAACTAGACTATGAGAGGACATCACCTATGGCTTGGCCCAGATACTAGATCAGTGCTGTGAAGAGAAACATTTAACCCATCCTATTTAAAATCTGTTCCTCATAAGTTTTTCCACAGAAATTAATCAAACAGTATCTATAACTTCCTCTAGAAAGCAGAAGTTTCACAATTGTTCATCATACTCTTTGCTCTGTTCCTTTTCAAAATGAATTGGGTGAGGCTCAGAAAAGTGAATAGTTATATTAAAAAATTTTATGCAATCCCTGAAATGCTCTCCAAAAGCCTTCTCTCAAGATTTTTCTGCAGTTATCTATGAAATGTTGTGGTCAACTCCATCCAGTATGAATATCGACTATTTACTTTTATCTTTAACCCTTCTACTCCTTCGTATAAGATTCTCCTTAAACCATGAGAGCTTCAGAACATGGATCCATTCTTTGTACAGAAAAAAAAAAAGGCATGTTTGTGCTTATCCTTAAGGACCAGTTCTCCTATGTTTCTCCAAGATTCTGGAGAAGAGGGTAAGAAACCAAAAGATCCAACATGGCACAATATTTGTGGCCTGGCATCAAGGCAATAATCATCATCCCCATCACAATCATTATCCCCATCATCATCATCCCCATCTTGTTCTCCTGTAGCTTCATATGATTTCATTTTTTTTTTCCTTTGGCCTAGACATTTAGGGAATATTTAATTGGTGAAAGAATCAACATTAAATTTTCTTGATCAGTTGGTTTATTTACATTTATTGATTAAAAATTGCCATTCAGCTAACTGAAGACCTTAAGCACTAGGTGTCAATGAAAGGTTAAAATAAGAAGCAATCTTCCAGATTATTTTTAGATGCAACAAAAAATAAAAATTTCATGGTAAAGGAAACAAAAGGATCTTCTTCAATAAGTTATGTGCTTCATACCCACTGCATCTGAAATTTCTTTCTGTAACACTAAGTCCTTCTTCACATCACAATTGGCCATTACCTTTATTACTGATAGTACCATCAAAAAACTTTTATCTTCTCATTATTGACACCATTACTCTGTTTTTGGAATATGAATCCAATATAGGCTCTCTCTATGGAAAATTCTAGTCACTTTCTCCACAATAAATACAGAAAATTTACTTACTATTTAACTTCCAAGTTTATTTCCAAATGAAAAAAATCCCACTTTGTCACAGCAGTTTGACTTCTTTAAGATCTTTTGCTTATCAAATAACTTTTGGAAGTCCACGAGCAGTGAACAATGACATCTCCTCTTCTCTGTATGCATCTTGACACCTGCAACAACATCAAAATACTTTGCCCACTCTTTTCCATTTACCTTGGCCAAAACTCGTTGCTACTGTATCTAGTGGCAAACTTCATCATTGCTTGTGGCCTAATGAGTGAATCAGAAAAAAATCGTTAGTTTTTTTTTTCAATTCAGCTTTTTTTTGGCCTCTGTCTGACAGAAATATTCATAAACTCCTGAAGTGCTCTCTACAGTTGTGTTTAGACATTATACATCTATGTTTTAATTGTCCTCAGGCTTTTGATACTCTACTCAGTACACTGTAAAAACTACATGAGCAAAAAGAAGGTGATTTTTTAAAAAATGCTTTTGTTGTTAACATTTTCTGTTCTTTTTAACCTATAAACCTCAATTTTGAAATTTCTGTTCACTTTGATTTGCCTGTGTTAGCAAAAGGTCTATTAACACATTGGCTTCAATAGAAAACATACAGAACTTGTTTATTTTCTTCTGTAGCTAACAAATCAGTTGACATATTAGGCAATAAAGTAACCCAATGTTTTTTCAGGATCATATAATAACCTTTTCAATGGAACACAAGCACCTTGCAGAGTATTACTCTGTTACTGTTTGCAATGACAATTGCCAAATCTGGTAGCAATTTTTATATGGTTACAGTGACATTGTGCCCTTTGAGTTCTGAAGTAATAAACAATAATAATCAAGTTGTAAATTATGGTTTTATTTCTTAATTCTGCCTTTTTCAGACTCTGTTGTGTGTAGAGTTATCCAGGAAAGAATGTTGTCATATTTACCTTTCAAATGTTTTTTCTAAAAATTTTAGGGAGCATTTTTAAAAAATTCACAATGCAAAACAAATTCATGCAAATACATTTTTCATATTAGCTCTGAAATTATATTTCAGTCTTGGTCCTTTAAAGATATAAGCTATTGTTTGTCAAAATATTAGCTTGAATTTCAAAGGGAAGAGTCTATCCAAATCTGAACAACACGAAAGTTTTAAAGTGAACTGAATTTTTTAAACTATTTCTGAGTTTTAATATTCACCTTATTAAATCTCATGTTAAGAGTTTAATTCCAGTAAAACTAATTTTTTTATAATTAAAAGGAGTAGCTTTAATGGAAACTAATTTGAATTTCTAAAAATAACTATTTCCATGAAATTACTATCAATCAATCAATCCCTTTGAGATAAGAGCCCTACTTTGTCCTGATAACATTACTGGTTTTATGGTATCCTCCACTGACTGAATTTGTTTCCTGCAACAATAGACTTCCTTAAAGAGCTTCTGACCAATTATGGAAAAATCTTAAAACCAATATATTCAGCATATTGGCCTGTTCAAAACATATCCTGTGCTAATAGTGATTTTCACTTGCCCTGAGTTTTATTCATAAGGATATTTACATGAAGGCACAAAACCCCTGACAGAATGGTCTGTCCCAAATTATTATTACATCGACATCTTCAGTATTGAAAGATCCAAACTTAATTTCTAGAAAAATCTTCAAACGGAACCTTTGTAGATAAAGTTTGAATATTGAAACAACAACTGGACTCTCTACATACTGTAGCATATTACTTAATTTTTCTTTCCTGTTACATATTCTTCTGGAATGGAAGAAAGTTGGCCTCATTTTACTTAGATAGCAATTACTAATTTCCACAAAAGTACCTATAGGTCACAGCTGGCCAGTCTGATGATGAGAGCATTGGAAGAGTTAGCTAAGCAAGCCTCAGAAAGAGCTTAACCAGGCATAAAAATCTTGCAGGATGTACCATGTATATTAGAAAATCATCCTCTTTTCTTCAGAGAAGCAAAAAGTGCATTTGCCAGGGTTTCAGCTGTCCAGTTTTAACTGCAGGCCTGCTGTTTGTAATATCTATTGCTGTAAATGGAGTATATCTTATTAATATTCATATCTGAAAATTTAATGGGGAAGAAAAGGGGAGGGAAAAGGAAAAAAAAAAAGAAAAAGAACATTCCTTTCAATTGTTTGTTTTGGACCTGAATATTAATTACTTGCTGGAGGTGAGTGGAATTTGCATTACTGTCTTCTTTTTCACTGTTTCACTTTCAGTAGAGGGGAGGGTTTGACCCTCTAAAAAAGGCATTGACCTCAGTGAGTAATTTGGTATTTTAGAGCATGATTTACAGAGTGGTGTCTATAGCAAATCAAAACAGTGATTTCATACCCAGATGGACTGAGAAAAGCTCAGGAAAGGGGCATAGACAAACGTCCTGCAGTTTCCCAAAAAAAAACCTCTCGTTGTTAAAAGGCTCCTCAAAATTACATTAAAGATCTTCATAATGTCAGATTCTCCCACTAGAAGACGTTTCCTGTGTTTTATTGTATGTCAAAGCTATGCCTGTATCAGAGTCATAGTTTTGCTCTGAGATTTTTACCCTCTTAAACTTCTGGACATGTATTTTGATGAATATAAATTTTGATTTTTCAGAAGTAAAAAAAGTTCATATAATTACAACAGAAAATACTCAAACAGAAAGAGAAACTGAAGGCTTTACAGGAATGCTGGGATCCCAACAGTTATTCAATTTTCCTAGTACTAGAGTCAGTCTACTCCATCCTTTTATAAGTGTATAGTAGCTACGTCTTGGTACAGACAAAACTATTTCAAGCACTGGTTCAGAAGCACAATATTTGTTCTAATCAACATCAGCAGCCACACACTATTAAAATGTTCCAGAGTTAAACTGCATTAATTTGCTTAAAGCATCTTTTCCAAACAAAATATTGTCAAAATGAATATTTGGCTTTGGGTTTTGTGTTTGGAAGAACGCCAGCTATTGTAACAAGGATTGCAGAATTTTCCATTTCATTTCCTTAACTCTGAACAAAATTTAAGGCCAGCTTCAAAATAAGGCAGGAGATTTTGAGGGAGAGTAATTTGATTTAGTTTTTTAATTATGCTAAATCATACCTATTATTTAGGGTTTTCAATGTCTTTAGGGTCATTAAATAGCTAAATGGCAGGATGAGATTGCTGAGGACACATTTGACTAGGAAGAGACACGTTTGGCATGAGGAAAAGGTGGTGACTTTATGACATGTAATAGCTCAAACAGAATAAAAACCAGAACAATGCAGCCCAAGTGAAAGCAGGTCATGGAACCTGACTACTAGCTAGATAGATGCCACAAAAGAACAAAACTACAGGGACCATCTTTGAGATCCTACCTTAAGTATCTTGAAATCTCTGGAAGGACTGACTAGATCAGGCCTCTAATGTACACTGCTTAATTTTTGTACAGAAAGACTCTCCTTGCTGAGAAATTTTCATCCCATTTGCACCGGATTCTCTCTCATTACTCAGAGGTCAAACACTTCATTATATTCCTAATTTCTCCCTTGATCCTGAAAAACTTCAGGAGGTAGCTCCCCACACTGTGGCTCTGCAGCTCTTCTCTTTTCTGCACGGAGAGTGAACGAGATGCTCCAGAGATATCAGTCCAGAACACTTCACAAAATCTACACAGATTAAAAGCCAAAGGAACACCATAAATAATGCATGTAACTCTATGTGCTAGCTCCCCTATTCTTGGATGTGTGTATCTTGTAAGATCTGAGTCTGCATTTTGCATACAAATGTATATTAGCTAGTTTTACAGGACAAATTTGGATGTATCCCTGATGGCATCTCTAAAAGCTTTAGCAAACTCAAGCTTGTTCAATGAGACTCAGTTTGAGAAAAAAAGGACAAGAATAAAAGAAAATCCAGGTTCCTTGCAGTTACAATTATTAGAATCACTTCTGTTCCTGACTCTGGTGACTAAACACCTCATATAGTTACTTCAAATAATACTAGTGAGATTTTAATAATAATAATATTAATTTACTCACCTCAGGTAACACAATTGTAACCCTATAACTATCATATAGAATCAGATATTAGGTATTAAATCTGGGTAAATGTAATGTAAAAGTATTATTACCTGTTACTGCCATGTATAGAATAAACTTTGATTCATCTGGACTTTGCTGCCAGTTAAAAGATTGAAGTTTTTCCTTTAAAACAAAAAGCTGATGAAATATTTTGATATCCGACACTACTACAGTTCACCTTTGTGAAAGGACAGAAAATTCAAAAGTTTTATTTCTAAAGCAAGGAAGCTTACTCAAGAAGTAGAACAAAAAATGACTTCTTGGTGGTATCCACCTTAATTCTTCTCTGTCAGGACAACTATCTTCTCACTTTCTCTTACTGTCTTTTCCTAAAGACACAATGAATGAAAAATGGCAGCAAAAGTGAAGGGAAATTTGTCTTCATTTTATGTGTGCTGTGTACTGGTGGCTTGGCAATATCCTAAAAGACATCACCAGCAGCCAAATTCCAACAACCTCCAGAGGGCTTCACTTACTAGATTCTACTTGTTCCATTCTTAAACATGTGCACAACACCTACTGTACAGGGTAGTTCTGTTGGATGTTTTTGCCCAAATGGAGACAATAAAGGAAATATATTGATGCTGAAGACAAAAGATTAGGTGTGAGACATAAAAGTCTCAAAAGTAAACTACCTTCACCAAGGAGGAGTTCCTTATGTGCTACTTGATGGGCTTCTGTTGACTGAGGCCAAAGAAGGTTCAATGTTAATTTAGCTCCTATGGGATTAAATTAGTTAACAAGATTTGTGTTAAAATTTGAAACCACTAAGTTAGGTAAGGCAAGGTGAAGAGAGGGAAGTACGAGTCCATGAATTTCACATATCCATCTTTCCCTTCTCTGGATTTTCAATTCCATTGTTTTTTTCTGTTATATTGTTTGTTTTTTTTTTATTCCTCCAAGTATTCAGTAGTCACTCTCACATACAGAGCCAAACAGTCATACTAAAAATCAGATGAGCTCTATCCTGATTTACAGGATACTACAAAAGGTTGTTTCTTTCTCTGTAATCCTAAATCATTCACCTGCAGGGAAAATTTCCTCACATGATCAAAGCAGTTGACTGAAGAGCACTAGTAAATATGCAGTTCTCATGGGCAAGATCTCAAATGTCTTTTCCCTGTCCTCTTACTGGCAATAGTAAGAGCTCCATGTAGTTTAACAAAGCTGAAATGAGACTATTTCAAGGAGATAATTAGCTGCCCTGTATTACTTTTGAGAGATCATTAGAGACCTTTGCTATCCTCAAGAACAAAAATGCAAAAGATTCTCTCTAAGGAAAAACCACATTATTCCCAAATACAGTTTGTAGTGGCAGAATATCTAATCCACTTTTTTTCAGCAGTTACAAGGTGGATGCCTACAATGTGGAGCTTTGCAACTGCACACTCAGGGAGTTTTCATGATCCAGCAGACTTGTGTGCCATTAACTATTGTTAGGTAAGTGGAGCTTCCAGGTTATTTACCCACTTCAACTTTAAATAAAATATGAGTTATAATCAAACACCAAATTATTCTTGAAAACATTAAAATTAAGAAGGTGTCTTGGAGTTGTAGCTCTTCTCAGTCAACCACTACGAATATATGGTTACAGAGTATTATTTATTGGGTTCTGATAATCTTTTACTATAAAGGTAAAAGGCTATAAAAGAAATACAGATAGCCAGAAGATTTATTAACTCACTAGACTCTCAGAGTCCAAAAATTCTTGGTAAAACCATCGTTCTTCCTGCTTGCAGGGAAAAATAGAAATAAAAGTAATCATTCTTTCTTCTTCAATAAGGTAGTCATAGAAATGGATGGGGGAAAAAAAATGATAAGGGGAAAAAGTAAAAAACATTATTAAATGATGAAATTCTGCCCTCTGTGAAAGTTAGAAGGAAACTATCAAGGAAGAAGAAAGCCAAAGGGAAAGCTGTCCTGTAGGGATTCATGTCACACTGTGGTATGAGCAGAATTACACAGAAGAGGATCTGTTCTATTCTTTGAGCATACACTGTGGTATAAGTATGCTTCCATTTCCACCTGCTTCTGAAACAGATTGCTTTATTTACATGAAACTTCAGTAGAGGCACATCAGGCTAGTGAATTTATTATGCAAGAGTATATAATTGTTCTAAAGAAAATTGCTGTTGATTCTAAATGACTTTTTTTTCCTTCCCATTTTCATTGAATGCATAAATAAAATAAAGATATGTGATTGCAGAGAAAACTGTTTATTTAGCACTCAAAATACCACTACTTGTCCATGCAGAAAATGTAGATGGAATTTAGCTTGCCTGCTTGGATGCTTAGATTTAGGAGTTTTAAGTGGAAAAAGGTAACACCATAATAAGCAATGTTGAATCCCAGTTAAATGTTTGTAAAGCTTTATCTGAAGATGAAAGTTTGTGATATTTCTAACTTGTAATGAAACAAAAAATTTTATAAGAGGTTGGGGAGGACTGAGAAGGGAAAAAGAGAGTTGAAGGACCTATCCATTCATTCACATTTTTTTTAGCTTCTATCAGCGTTCAGCCTGACAGATACAGGAAGGAGATGTATTCTTTTTCTTAAAAATTATCATAACTGTTGATAAGGCTTCAAGACCAAATATTGATACTATTCTCTATGACAGAGGAAAAGGAGGTGTTTTGTTTATTCTCTTTGGTGCAGTTTCACATCAGAATTTTAGCATAGATCTGTCATTTCAAAGGGTGCCAGTGTCTTATTATGCCAGATGATGTTGAGTAACACCAAACACAGATATGTGTAAACGTTACATAGTTTTCTAGCTGAGGAAGAAATTCAGAACATTACTTTATATGCCATTGAAAAATAAAGGTAAGACTAAAGGTTATAATGAAATCCTAATTCTCTGCTCTAGTTACAAATGTTTTGACCAAACCCCCAGTTCTCTGCTACAGCCTGTAATATCCTAACATGATTATCTGATCCTAGGCAATACTATAAAGTGGATCCTAAACCCTTCACTTCAAGCAGTGAGATCCCTGTCAGTACAGCAGTAAATACAAAGTGTTGCAACAGAAGCAAAGCGTTTGCAGTTTTATGGTGGGAATTTTAACACGTGCACAGGACAAACATGGGCAACAGCTCACTGGGGTGACTGGTACAGAAAATGAGAAAAGGGCAAGAAGAAAAAGGAATTCTGATGACTAAACCTGCTTGTATTCACCAAGGGAAGAAAGGTGTTCATGCTCTTCTAAACAAGCAATAAGAAACCCTAAAAGTGGAATCAATACAGTACAAATGTAGTGTAAGTCCACACTAACACAAAGTGCTGAAACCTACTTCACCTGCCCAGTAGCTAGTTTAGAGCATCCAGTAGTTTATTTTTTAAAGATTACTTCAATATTCTGTTTAACGCAAAGTTAGGGCATCTGGAAGAAAGAAACAGAAATTATCAAGAAGAATGTTGCAGAAGAAAATCCTAAATCTGTCACTGAGTTTTATTTCCTTCTTTTTTCAGCAATATTGGTGGTGAAAAGGAACTGAAACAGCAGAACCTGAGGGGAAGGTGGAGGTGCACCATGGAGGGATCTGAAATGAAACCCAGTGCTTGTTACTGACAGCCACTTGGCATGGGCAGATGCTGAGGAATGAAGAGGTTCTTAGAGAATGAAAGACCACTAAGGATAATACTGAGTAAAGTAGGATGAGCAACCAAAGATTCAGCTGGCAAGAGCTATGCAGTGTAAAAGGAAAGAGAAGATGCAAGTTTGAATGTCAAATAGTTATGGGTTTCTAGCACCTGGTTCTCTCCAGCACATTCCTTCACTTTCAGGACAAACAAGTATTTATTTACCTTCACCTTTCTCCTTGAAATTACCGAGTCAAAAGAATCGATGCAACAAAAATTTACAAGGCAATGACAATATGTGAATTCAGAACAAAAAACTACCTTATTAATAACAAAGGAGAAAAATGTGCTTTTTGAAAAATGTCAGTAACCTTCTAGTTAAGTGCCTTCTACTGGGGAAAGTACCATATTATCTCCTTATAATTCTCCTCCACAACAACTCCATTTCTAAAAGTCAAAAATTCCATGTGTGAAACACAGATAAAACACTGCATGGTAATGATTAGCAGATATCAAATAGATTTTCTGTCATCTATTGTTTTCTTTCTTTTGCAACTCCATTGAATCCTCCAGTTTATTCTGAAACTGAAAAGGTTCAAGACTGGTTATATGAATTTAAAATACATGTCACCATATATTTATAATTTCAAAGCATTCCCTACCACACAGACATCAGGTTAATGGAAAATGTGTGTGTCACCTTTAACTCCCACTTGTACTTTACACTATTGAAAAATTTCAAACCCCACGACATTTGCTGTCTCTCATTACAACTGGAACTTCAATTCCTTCCTTTCAGTTATCTCCAAATTTCTCTAAGACACTTTATTCAGAAAAATCTTCCTTCTAAGGTCTCCAATCAGCACCTTTCCACAGTGTGGTGTTTCCCCAGCCTTCTCATTACAGGCAACTTATGACTCTCCATTCAATCCTTACCAAGAATCTTTGTACTGCTGCTCTCTAAATGTTTGTAGCATTTTGCCTTCTGGTTCTAAGCTAGGAAAAAAGTGAGAAAATACAAATAACCAACAAACATACATTTTACTCCTTTCCATTTCATTAAGGCATTCTCAGCTTGCATACCGTCTCTAAAGCCCTCTTTTCAGTTCTTAGTTGATTTGTCAGGTTAATCCTTGACAGAGGCTTAGAGAAGTCATTACCTTGTTTATTCCAGGGTAATCTCAAAAACTCTAGAAGGTACCATTTTCTCCTGAACCTAAATTACTAATAATGAATCAAGTGCAACTAGAGTAAACAACTCTCTTTCAGTGGCCATGGCAGGTCATGGTACATAAGCCCTACCACTCAGATTCCATTTAAAAGATTAAAGCTGACAGGGTTTTCACCCCCTCCCCACCTCTCCCCCACACGCCAATTACCAATTCTACCTGGACACGTGAGGTTGGATATGGCTCTTCTCACATCTCTGGGAATAAAGCCCTTTATGGTTGCATTGACAGCACGAGACAATTATTGGAAAACATCAGAAGTTTGGGGAAAATAATATGAATTATGAAGAAAAAAAAAAAGATCAAAATAAGTGTAAGAGAAATATTGATAATGTTTCAGGGGCTGAGCTTATGTGGCTGCTGACAGTAACAGAAGACCAAATTGTAAAAGTGCCAAGGGCATTTCTAGTGCTGTATTAATGCAGAATCAATAAGGGATGCAAGCCAATTCTTCTTATCTGGGCTGACTAGCAACAAGGAAAATCATGTGATCAGCTGTGAAACTGAACACACAAAAGGGGCAAACTAAGAGACTGGCATTTTTATAATGACATACTACCAATGAATATAATTAGAAAGAAAATACCAAAGTTTGCCTCTAGAATTTTAATTTTAAAAGTCTTTGAGCATTGTTTTAAAAAGTAATTAAAGTTGTACTTCTTACTATTTACCTGATAGTCTTTGAAAGATGAGAATAATTTCTTTGCAAAGAATGTTCTCATATACAGAGCTGTAGACCTAAATAAACCTTTCACAGGTTGGATGTTTTAAACCTCTATCTTATTTTACCAATTATCTGTAAAGTTTTTTTATTTAATTAATTTAATTATGCTCATTATTATCTAATGAATAATACTAATGTGCTATTTTAAATAGAAAATGTTTTGACACTAGTCTGGGAAACATCTCAGTGAAAAAATAGTGCACGTATGTTGGAAATGTGTCTTGATTGGCTCCATGAAATCTGATAGGAAAGGGGAAGAAAGAAATGCCTAACAGTCAAAAGAAATACTATTAGTTATTAGTTGAGCAATGTTCTCAATTTTTTCTAAATTACCAATTATTTTATCTGCACTGCTGCAAGTTACTCTTGAAGGGAATTTTTTTTTCCATAGCATAACTAACACCAAAGGGTTTTAACTACATCTGAGAAAACTAAGGACTTGTAGAGGTTGTGAAAGATATTTTATCCTTCTTTTGCAGCACACACAAATTCAAAGCCTGTCCTCTCTCTCTCAGCTTCATCATCTCTGCAAGTAGCTTATGACTCCTAAACCTGAAGGTATTTCAGCAAGAAGCAAGAACACTCCCCCCGATGCACGTGGCCTTCATTCATACAGCCAGAGCCAGCACATCATTACACCAGGAGTACACACTTTTTATGAGCCTGTCCATAAACCTGATGTAAAAACCGTGGTGCCAGGGATAGCCCAGACCTGGCACTTGGTGGAGAACTGCGTGAGGATCCCAAAGCCACTTCCCACCTCTCACAAGTGTGAGAACACTGCACACTTCCAGTGCAGTAAATAGACCTGCTCACCCTTCAGTATTCAGAAATATTTTAAAGCTAGCTATACATTTCGCCTGTTTAAAGCCTAATAAAAATACAGCACAAGTCATTTATTATCTGTCACTTCCATACAAGTAATTCTTGTAAAAAGTCACATTTAAGATACTCTGCAAAAGAATTCTTTCAGACTTGACAGTCTTATTATTTTAAAATTTAAATGACATATTCAGAGGCATTGAACGCTGAATACCTTGGATCAAAGGCAATAGTGCAATGGAAGCAAAATCCAATGATTAAAAAACCCCAACAGAAAATCAAGTCCAGCTGTCAATACTTTTCAATAAAGATTTACATCAAGCCACTTTAAACTCCTCTCATAATTCTTCAAGCATTCTGTTATAAATCAGATCAAAATATATTCCTAGTCAGGTCTCCTTTTTCTCATATCATTTGATGTGTGTCTGTTGGATGAATTTCAAAAATTACTTACATAAAGTACTCCACAACTGTGAGACTACAAAGTTGAAGAACAATGTGGAGTCCACTAAAACTACTAACTACTACTCAACTGCATCCTCTCCTTAGCCATGAGTTTATTTTCTTTGTAGAATAAGAAATATTTTGATGGAAAATAGATGAGAATGAGCTCAGTCAGTTGGCAGATCACTTGCAACCTTTACCAGATTATAAATTGGTTTATATAAACTGATCAGGATTCTGAAGTGGTGAACAGGAATTTTGTTTTCCAATGCCAGACCAGACTGTAGGGTTCACCTGATTTTCAAAACTGGTTTAGAGGGAAGGGTCTCATAAGAGTTCATGAGGGCTAAAAAGATGTTTTATAGTTTTGACTTGGTAGTTTTTCCAACCAGAATCCTGGAATAGGCTGGTTTTGTGTGGTGATTTTTGAATGGAACCAGGAGAATCTGCAGAAAACAATCAAGAACTGTTTTGTTATTAAGTAAAAGATATACTTTTAGGGGAAAAAATCCTAACCCCCAACCAATCAAATCAACTCATTACAAATGATAGAGACCAGATTGATCTAATTCTATGGACTAGGCTGGGTTGGGGTCTGATAACTGTTGCAAGCACAACTCCAGACCTAAGCTGCACATCCACAGCAGATTTGTATTTGCCATATACCAAAGTCACAGGGAATAAGGATTTTTAATATTTCTCAGAGAGATCTCTGTGGTACCATAGGTATGGTTTGAGAAGGAGCATATTTTTAAATAACAAAGGAGTTAGTTTGTTCTTGTGTAAAGAAGAGGCTCACATTATGTCCCTGTCCTAGTAGTCATTGCAGTAAAAGAATATCCTAAATTATTCCTTGCATCTCTTTAGGTTTCTGTAAATAAGAGGATTCTTTAGCATGAGGCAACATATCCTTTGGAAATGAAATCAGCTTTAGGTATTAGACATTGGAGCCTGATGGGATAAGTTTCATCATTTCAGAGTACTATTTATTTCTCCTGAAAAATGATGCCACCAGGTACTGCACCTGCTCCTTGCATTTTGATCAACTGTTTAGCATTGCATGTGTAGGCAGAAATATTACTATTTCTGTTAGCAGGGAAAGGGGAGGAGGCAAGCAAGATGTTCCACTAAGAGCATCTTCTTTGTGAAATCTCAGTACCCTCAAAATGCACTGCTTTTATTGTATCAAAAAATACATGTTTAAGCAGGTGATCTTTCTGGGCTTCAGTTCAAAAAGCTCCTTCAAAAAAATTAGTAGGTATTTCTGGTAATATAATTGAAGACAAAGGAGATGTAAAGTTATCCCTACTGGAGCCTTGAAATTCATTTTCATTTCCATTTTGGCAAAGACCACTCTCCTTCTGGTAGGAGATCAAGCTTGGTACGTGACGATAGCTTATTTTGCGTGCACATCTGTGCAGAGAGGCAAGCAATTCTTTGGTTCAGGTGGAGAAATTGCCAGCTTTCATATATGACAGATAGTTTAATGCACAGTGAAACAACTATTGTTGCTAAATGCAACGGTAAAAACCATCTATGACAGAAAAGCAGTAAAGAAACACACCATAGTGTGGGCAGATGTCCACAGTGCATTAACAAGAAGTCTGTGTCCTCTTAGATTTAAGCAAACAACTATATTCATATGATTTACAGCAATTTATCTGATTCCCAGCAAGTTCTATCTTAATAACAGTCACATAATAACAGATGCATATGTATTCTTTCTCATGCTTTAAGAGTTCATTTAACTTTTGAATGAAGGAAAGAGCACTTAGAGGAGCAGTCACTGATGACAGACTATTGTTAAAAAGCCATCATATATTCAGATCCATCTGGTGCTATCCTGGGAGCAGCGTGTTACAAACTAATAATATTACTGCAGAGGTAGGGAAACCAGCAAAGTCAATTTAAAAAGAATAGCCATTTGTTTTATATACAGAAGAATTACATTGGTTTATGTCATGCAAAACACTTTTAAAAATATAATTTTGGCAAAAGGATCTTCATTTCAAAATGCTTCAGCCATAGCCAGAGTCACATTAATAATTGTTTCAATTTTCCATAAATAATGATTATATAAAAATATCTGTTGCAACCTGCTTAGACATTTCTGAAATGTGAGTATAAGCTTGAAATATGTTTTCATATTTCTGTAATGTAAGCCAATAGCAAAAATTATGTAAAGTCATACTAATAGTCATACTATTAAGGCAATGAATACATTAAAAATATTCTGGTTTTAACTATTTCCTCATCCTATCAACTGTTAAATTTTACAGGAGTTTTAAGTGCTTCTTTAGCCCCTTCAAACTGCAGCATTAAATAAAAAAAAGAATCACAGTAGGTATAAATCCGTTTTGTTTTGGTGTCTTTCTCTGCAGCTGCCAGACAGGAGCATGAATTCCAACAGTTCTTGGAAATTACTTCGAAAAGGTTTTTCTAGCTCCAAGTTTTGCCAGTCATAACTGCTTTTTCTTCTTGGTAAAGAGAAGCAATCATGGGAAAAACCCCAGAAATGTGAATCTAGCCCCGTAAAGCTTTGTTTTCATCGTGTTTGTTGGAAGGGCTGATATTTAATTGATGAATCTCAGGGTTTGCCTGAGCGACTCTCAGTTCCCCAGCGCCTCAATCAGCGCAGAGCAGACACGAGCAGCAGGTGGCCTTCCTCCCAGGGCTCTGCTGATGGAGCTCCCCTCTTCATCCTAAATGGCCACCCGAGCCGAAGCTGATAGACATTTTCAGCTGGGAGTTTGTGCAGTCTTTGGCCTTTTCCGAGGCAGGCTGGCAGCTTCCTCCATATGCAACACATACAATTCACAAACAGCAGAAGTTCCCAGTGTAATTCTTATTTACTTTTTTTTTCTTTCCTTTTTTTCACTGTTTAAGGACAGGTTCATACCTGAGCTCTAAGGAAAAGAAACTCTAAACATTAAATATGTAAAATAAATGTGAAAGGGGATGGATTTTAGCTGCCAAGACATATGGTTAGTAAAAATATAAGAATTGCATTAACATATTTTATATGTAACTACTCTTTTAAAAGATGATCTTATTACAGAATACACAAGGGCATTTGTGTTAGTTACTGAGAAATAGATGGCTGGTAAAAAAATATTAATGAATTAGCAAATTTTATATACAATTTCATTCCTTTTAAAAATGGTCTTATACTAGAAAACATATCTTCCCTTTTTTCTCTTCAGAGCAGCGATCAGAGGGAAAGGAGATTCATTAATACCCACATTAGCATTAACAGGCAGAGAAAGGAATCATTAGTGTCATGGCTCAGGTGTTTTGTGAATGCAACTGTAGGATCAAATCATATCACACTAACGTAAACTGCAATGAAGCTCTGTGCCGGATTTTCCTATTATTTGAGTCAAACTTGTTTTGTCACAGATCTGTGAAGGACACTGACAATAGTTAACTAACCTTCACTATCATCATCTTCCCTTTTTTAAAAAAAAATTACAATCAATAATCAAGCTGTCATAGCCTATTTCCTGCAGGTCACTCTTTCTGGTTCTGGGAGAATGGATAGATACTTTACAAGTCAGAGCTGTACAATAGACATAGGACAGAGGTATTAACTATTTGGAATTTCCTGCTAGAGCCACAGGTAATGATGCAACAGTGACTCCAGACAACAGGGATGAATACATTACATTCTTGTTAATTTACAAATAAAATAACATTCTGTAGACAGAATGTTAAAAAAAAAAAAAGTCCTTAACAGGCTTCTGAGTGAAATCTCAATTTTGTGCTTAGAAGAATTCTTAGAAGTATTGAGTATTTCTGGCTTGCTATACATTGTGTTTGTTTCTGTATTTGCTTTTACTTGTTATTTATCTAAATGCTATTTAATGCAATCATAAATTGATAAATGGCATCACACTATTCATGATAACGAGATCCAAATATGTATACGCCATAATAAAACTTGGGAGGAAAACAATTAAAGAAGATCCACAGAAATGGACACCACTATTTGGAGTCAGTGTAAGTGTATTTATATTTTAATCTGATGAAAAGAAATTTAGAGCCACAAGCCTTCTACTGAGCAAGGTGGGCTTTCACTGCAGAACAAGCCTCAGGCTCCCAGGCATGCTGTTGCTTTTTGTATTTCAGCTGGTTGAAGTGCAGGTAGAGAGCTGAACCACCTTCTCTTACAGCCACGTTTGAGAGATCCCACAGAAGCCAGGACCTTCCTTGACACAGAAGGTCTGTTCTGTGATCACAATTTTTTTTCCACTAGTCTGGTTTTTCATTCACAGTCCAAACTTCCAGATACTCTTAGTGGTAGTTCCAACCAGAATTGGCACTGAACTTGCTTACAATGTTTTAAAAAAATATCTTAGTTAAATTTCACTTGGTATCATGTGGAAGCTCGTATTAAAGTGCCTGAGCACCCTTGAAGTTCAAATGACCTCATTTACACATCTTGTTCTGACAGAATTATATATTATCCTTCTGTCCCATGGGGAGAAAGCAGATCACAATTTTGTCACTTGTGTATACAAAATTAGCATAGCAAAGGTTTACTCAAAATGTGAAAACAGTCTTCTGTGTTTTTAAACCCTTCTGTGGAATGCAAAGTGTCTTCAGAAATGGTTACCTGTACCAAATCATTTACATGGTGATGAATACATAGTATAAAATTCTTGAGCTACAATACCATATGCTCTCTGGAGTGACTACAATGGCATATGACACACAAAAGTTTCTAAAACTAAAAATTCAGGATTCCTTTTAGACTCATTTTTCTAAATTCAGACAGATAGAATTATAGTTGCTGAAATTCAGAAGTACTCATTCTTCATGGACTACAATGGCATATGACACACAAAAGTTTCTAAAACTAAAAATTCAGGATTCCTTTTAGACTCAAAGAAAAATTCAGACAGATAGAATTATAGCTGCTGAAATTCAGAAGTACTCGTTCTTCATGACTGCTCAAAGATCTGAACTGGAAGTAATCTGTGCCAAGCTGAACCAAAATTTAACGTGTCTCAGAAGGGCTCAAAACCCCATCATTTTACTGACATCTTTGACATGAAGAATCCAAACAAGCTGGAAGGGTACTGCTGTGCAACTCCCATCAGGTGTCATAAACACATTAGAGTGTCCTTTCCAAGTGAGACCATTTCATCTCCCATCACACGTCTGTCTGGGATCAGCAGCAGATAAGAACATAATAAGGGAAGGATACACAACAGTCCCACATGTGCTTTCCTACTTTCAGTGCTGTCTGGCTCCAGAACTACAGTGGTATCAGTTCCTACACACAGGAAATCTCCCCTTTCTCCATATGCACACTTAAAGACTCTCATTGTAGAATTTTCTTCATTCAGAAATTTAAAGTAAATTTCTCTATGCAATTTTTCTAAGTAACATGGTATCATAATGGTTCAGAATTTCTGAGCCCTTATGTCATTGACTTTTTTTTTCTATTTATAAGCCTGTTGGGTTTTTCTTTTTCCAAATGAATGAACACCTCATAAGAATGTGTTTTAGGTTTTGTTTTATGAAACCTTGAAAATAAAATTTCACAGAAAGTGTCTTCAGTCATGTAAGACTGAAAATTTAAGAATAAAAGTGTTAGCCATATTCTTGAAATCCTGAACACCAGCATAATGTAAAGAAAGGAAGGGTGTTTAAACCAAAAGCCATTTCTCCTGTAAAATATGGTTGCCAGAAGTAATTTTGTTTTCTATAAATGTTTAAGTAGCTTTAACTTATCATTATACACCTGGAATTCAATAGGTCACATCAACTATGCACCCAACGAATCCTTGCCTGGTTCTGATTTTTGGGTTATTTCTCCCTACAACAGGATTCTGACTTGCCTAAGAAGAGCAGGTTGTCATTCCATTTGCCCCTATTCCTCAGGAAATATTATCAGAGAGGAGATGAGTAGAGTTGTTCGCAGTCCTTCAGATTGACTATTTCCCCAAACAATTAAGTACTTTCTAGGCCAGAAATACACTGCTAAAGTGAGCCAATAGCCCAATGGTTATGGCATTCCCCTGGAGAGGAATAGATACAAATTCCATTCCCTGTTCTACTGAATACTTAATGCAATGTATAAAACATTCAGTGTGGTAAGGACAGAGTGTCTAGTTTTTTTGATCCCACTGAGGCTTACTGTTGAGGTAAGAACTTATCTGCTCAAGGCTGTGGAGACTGAAATACTTCCTGGCATGTACAGAAGCAATACTTCATGTAAGAAATCCTAAAGAGTCAATGAAACCATCAATATTTATAGGGTTTATAACAAAGTAGACTTATGTGTTTGGTAGAATTAGGGCCATGAAAAACGTGACAGACACCCCAGGACCACTGATTGGCAATCCTCTCTAACAACTGCCAGCCCAGAGAACTGCATGAAGTCAGTGATACGAGCAAAAATGTTTGCACCCTGCCCAGGCAGGAATGAAAACAAACATAAATACAAGTGGGGCAGAAGATGAGAAAGATGGGAAACATTCTAAGAAATCTTTTTAAAACATAGTAGTGAGAAACAGTAAGAGCACGAACTGTAACACGAAACACTTGATATCAGCCTTTGTAAGTTTTGAAGTAACTGTTACATTAGCAGAGGTAAAGCAGGAAAGAAAAGAAAGCGTAAGAGCAATGCCTGAAATTTGCCATCAAACAGATCTTGAGAAAGCAGCCAACAAATGGTGTGCATTTATTCAGTAGCTCAGAGGAAGTCTAGAGGAATTTCAAGCTCACAGACAGAATGCCATTTACCAATGTTGGTTGTTAGGGGAAGTTCTTGATATCAAACCAGCTTTTGCTTCAACCAGCGATCACTGCAAGAAAATAATCAGTATGGTGGAGCTTTATTTCTCCAAGCATTTTTCCATTTTTTGTTTCTTCTGGACAAAGACTCTTGATATTTAAATGGTACAAGTGTTGCAAAAACAAAGGGCCGAAGACTTTACAACCAGATATGATGTTTTGTATTATTGAAGATTAGATATATGCATGAAAATTGTTCTTCACTTTTATTGCTCTTATCAATAAATCCATGACCATCTGGACAAAAGGACAAGTATCCTTAGAATGTAAGAAAGTTTACTCCTGAATTTTCTTAAGCTTTTAGCCTGAATTCTTCATAAAAAGCAGTACATTATCTGCTAATCTGTCATCACTTGTTAAGCATTTCTGAATATATTGACATATTTAGGCAGATATGTCAGTGAAGTAAGACTCTTAAAGACTCTGGAGTTCTAGAAGGTCCTTGAAAATTGGAGGCTGCATAGAGAAAAGCAGGCAAATTGAAATGCTCAAATCATGAAAAGGCTGCAACGTGTACTCAGAAGTCATCTATTCCCTAAATTTTGAAGGGAATAAGAGCATGGGAAAACTGGATGCCTCTGCTGAAGAGAGGGAGTAGAAAGTATAAGCCACAGTTTATGATTAATCAAATTTCCTATTATTTCATTATTTTCTTCATGCTTCTTTCTCCCCCAGTAAGTTATAGCACAGATGTTAAAAAAGTGAAGAAACATTTTATGTTAAACTGACCTTATAATACGTAAAATAACATTTTTATAAATGCACAGAATTAAGGGAAAAGCCCATAATCTAAATGTAAAAATTACTGGAGAAAAATCTGCAAAACTGTCATAAAGATAACTTCAATAGTAACAATACCTTTAAGGAACATTATCTGGCCCACCTTACTATCCTTGAAATAAGAGAATGTGTTCATTTGGGAGGAAAAAAAGAAGTACAATTTATTTTGCACAAAAACAGCCTTCACAGCTTAGAGTTCTGGTATTTCATCAGTGAATGACATTCTTATACTTGAAATGAAACCCAGTTTTTACAGAGTGCATGCACTGAATTCAAATGGTCTATCAAAGGAACTGTCGACTTCCCCAGCAAGATGTGAAATGGGAATTTGTCTTTGGACACAGGAGATTCTGAGCCTGACCATCTCACCCGGCAGCTACTCTTGCTAGGGTAAAGTATAAGCTTAATTTTTTAAATTGAGTTATAGAATGAATTTGTCAAAATGTGTGGTTGAGAGTGTGACAACAAATGAAAATATATAAATGAGAAAGGAGAGGCAAAGTAAGAAAACCTAACACTGAAACAGCAGCAAATTAACTGTGGTCACATCAATTCCAACACTGCCCTTTCCTCACAGACACAAGCCTCACACCACCTCTACCCCCTCAGACAATTTTTCTCTTCTGAAGACAGGAGAGAAGGAAAAGTCTGGTCTGGTAGTGACAGCACTGGGCAGACTTTCAGGAGGATGGGGTTTATGTACTGGAAAAATAGCTTAAATTTTTTTTAAATGTCATTAACTTTAGTGATTTGCTTTTTTAGCTAAAAGTTGTGCCAAATCTTTTTCTACAAAAAAAAAAAAGGTTATTTTTTTTTTGTGTGTGTAGCAAGAACCCTCCAATAATGCAACTCTGGAAAGTGCATAACATGACAGAGCTCAGATATCAGGAAGAGCTGCTACAATAAAATAAATAGCAAGTAATCATTTTCCTTTGCCTTTAATCAGAAAGTTTTGGTTCTGTATTAAATATGTATCCAAATATAAAATCTATTCTCAATTACAGCTCCAATCTTAGAGGGTTTAATATGCATATGATATTGTTACAGTAATATTTTGGGGTATAAATAATAGAAAAGCAATAATTCTGTGTATGCTGAAATTATGAAAGCACTTCTTAAAATCCTGTTGAAAGGCACTACAAGGTTTTCCTACATCTGTCTTCCTGCCTCTGCACAGGATGCTCATGGCCATGTTGTCAGAGACACAAGTCTCTAGGTCATCTAATTCTGTTAATTTAGGATATTATCAAGTAGTTCATTTAGCTGTGATTTATTCTGTCTGCATACATTGAAGGCATTTTTGCCTCTTTCTGTAGAGGTTTGTTTCAGAGTTTAAAGCAGCTCTGCAGCTGGTCTATACAGCTCTTTGGCCTCCAGTGTAGGTGTCAGAACCATGAGCTACACCACTCCAATACCTCCTTGGGAAGGATTTTAAGGGGGAAGGGCTTGATTAGCTTCTTCAGAGAAAACAGCAGTTGATTCCCTAGTCTTCTTCCCTCCCCCCATTGCTTCCCATTCCTTATTATTCTCAAAGCTGCACGCAAGGAACGAGGCACTGAACTCACTCATTCCGACTATGTTTCCCATCTACATTTTCCCCAATAGAATCATAGCAATATCATGAAGGAATAACCTCTAGAGCTGAAAAACTCTGCAATAAGGTTCAGTAGATTTACTCTACCAACACATTTTTCTGTAAAATATCTGTGTTTAAAATGAATTGACTTAGGTATCACATAACCAAGGAAACAGTGTCAAAAAAAAAATCAGAAAATCATGGCTGATCCAAAACATTGAAACTTTCAAGGCTTTGCTTTCTTTTAAATAATCATATTTATACACACGTCTTCAATATGGGCAGTTCAAAATAAAAAGCAGTGCAGCAGCAAATCTGAAGTGCTAACATATTTCTGGTGATGTAGAACAGGAGAGAGAGAGTACAGCCCACATCATTAGTGCATAAATTTTATTTAGTTTGTATTATCTTCTGGCTACTCTGAGAAGTGTAAAAAGCAGGCAATACTAGAACAGCAGCTAAAGTAATGGCAATGCTTGGATTAAGTCACTTTGGGAAAGAAACCTTTCCTTGGGAAAGCTACTGAGCTGATCCTTCTTTGCACAAGAAAAAGGTAAAGCTTTTAAGAGTGAAGCCTTTACCTCAGCTCTGTCATCTTACATGGGTGATTTTAAGACTTGCTTTGAATGTATGCAGGATAATGAATTTAAAATGTAGCTTTAAAAAGGGATATCTTCCCCTGACTGCTACAAGGCTTTCTACCTCCTTAGGTCACAGACATGGATTTGATTTCCACTTAGCATGAGTAAGGAAACGAACTCCCAGCATGCTGTTAGTGCCACTTAATAGAGAGAGAAATTTCCAAACTACATAAAGATAAACTAAATATTATTTAGGAGAAAGGCACAACAGAACCTGATTCAACAAAGCATCAGTACTTAACAGGGTCAGGATTCCCTAATCATTCCCAACATAACATGAAAATAATAATAATAATAATAATAATAATAATAATAATCTTGAAGAATTTTTTTTGTTAATGTGGCCAATTAATGGGCCACAACCAATCCAAGAATCTAACTGATAGATGAGATGCTTATACAGTAAATATGCAAATAAAAAGGGCAAGTATGGCTTTTAAGCAATGGTTAAATGTAGAGCTTTCACCTGTCCTGAAAAAGATGTTAAAATACGTTTTTAAAGATGATGTTTCCAGTGTTTAAGCCATCATTCCACTTTACAACCTTCCAGCAAGACTCTACAATTAAAAGATTAATTATATTAGAGTGCTTTGTTTAATGCTTTTGGGGAAAATGAGGTGTTACCAAAGTCCAAGGACAGCATTGTCCTAGATGTGAATAATTATTGCTTGGTGTCCTCAGGATAATTCATTATTTGCTATTTATGGCAAAGAAAAGAGTTCTGAGCTGTCCCAGGCTGATGAGCCGTTAAAAACAAAAAAAAAATCCTTGCTTACTAGGTGATTAAAGCAGTGCCTTTTTTTGCTGTTCAGTAGCATATTAAGTTATTTCCAGGAAAGGGAAAAAGTGTTGATGTTTGCCAGCTTTATAAGCAGGTTTGTTAGTAAAGGTCAACGTAAGGCTAATCAGTACTTAGTTATTTTAATCTCTTTGTTGAAACTGAAAACAAAGGGAGGATTTTTACCTTCTATAAAACACACAGTAAAGGTTCATAATTATTTCCAAAGTTGAGTTTGAAAGTTGTTACAGGGGTCAATAAAAAAAAAAAAAAAAAAGAATAGAAATGGTTTCTTATTGCTCATCCAAATCAAGTATTTTTCTGGTCATGCCAGAACACCCAAATCACAAGCAAAACACCAAAATCACAGTTTGTGTTGGCTCCTGATGTGTCGAAATGCAAAACACCATAGTTGTAAAAATATCTGGATAGAAGTTTTTCTCCTTTTCATTTCCACTGTTAAGATGAACCACAACACTCCTCTAACCTTACAACTTCTTAAGGATCATCTACAGATATTTTAATATCACTCAAGGCAGGGAGGGGAGTTGTTTGGGCTTTTTTTTTCCTTTTTAAGTAAGAGTAGGTCAACTGTGGGTTTAAACTGGACATAATATTTCTAGTTTCTCTTTCATTAAAAGTTTCCCATTTTAGTTTCTAAATAAAGATAAATGCTGGAAAAACTAATGTAATTTTGTATTCTGAAAATGTAAAGGTTCTTATCCAAAGTTTATCTAGAACAGACAGACCCTATTCTATTTTCCCCTTTCTCAGGAAATTTTGTTGTGTTTCCTCAACCCTACTCCTGCACAGGATTTTTTTTCTTCTTAATAAAGAATTGAGCTATCACTTACACACATCCATAATTCAACACCTCTAGTCTTATATTATTAAACTGTATAGTTTAATAAAAGCTATGACAAGAACAAATATTTTATAGCTAATTGCAAATGCATATTCTCCACAACAGACTAGGAACCAATTTATCTCTGATTATTTACAGATCATGTTATCCCTCTTATTTCTTCCCAACGAGCACATGTTGAAACTCACTAAAGAAAATACAGTTTATGTCCTCTTAAAAACTGAGTTATGGATGGAAGAAACATATCCAAATTATGATTTTCTTTTTTGCCATTCAAGCCTATCATGTTCTCCTGGTGGGGTTATTTATGGGCTTGCTCAGATTTGATCTGTCCCTGTCATCCTGCCAGTGAACTCATACAGAACTTAGATGGATCTTCTCTTACTGTTTATTCATCTGCTCCATTAAAAATTACACCTTGATTATTTACTTCTACAGTCTAAGCCTCTCTGATGCTTTTCTGTTTCTTCCATCTGCAAGGTGATGGTGTGGTTCCTATGTCATTATTAATGATTTGATGCTATGGCCCATTTACCTAAAATTCTGGCATAGGTGGGTCTCTGAAGGAAAGTGGGGTGGGGATGTGCATCTTCATTATCCCTTAAAAAAAAAAAAAAATCAAACATGTATTCCTGTAATTCACACTAGGCCAAGGAGAATGTTTCATAAGATAGGAAGCATATCACACAGTGCTTTTAAAGTAATATTACTATTTTCTCACATTCATGTCATCTTCAGACAAATTCAGATGAGGCTTGGCTGGCCTAAAACCCTTTTTCTAAGTGGGGTACAATGGATGTCATAAATACTTTTGTCTTTTTTTTTAAGTGATTAAAAATAGCCATAGGAATATTTTCAAAAAGTGAAACAATCCTTCTTTATTTTCCATGCTTTTAACTTGGAAGTAATTATCCAGCTTTTCATCAACACTGGGTTCTGGATTGAGATGCAGACTGGAAATTTCTGCTTCAGAGTTCACACTTCTTCTGAATTATAAGCAGTTACAGTAGATGTTCAGTGACAGTTCTGGCAGTAGTGGCATAGAAAATATTGCAGTATTAGATTTCTGTAGCAGTCAATGGGAAAGCACAGGCAGAAACTACCCCAAGGTAGTTTTCTCACCTAGCACAGTAATTAAAGCTGTATTTTTAAAGCACTAACACAGGACAATGCTTTCTGCAACCATATAATGACTGCAACCCGTACACTTAATTAACCTGCTCCCACTTCTCCAAAGAATTTTTCTGTTTTTTTTCCCCCCCCCTCCATCTTTTGTTCTCATTAAGTGTTGTCCTGACCTTTCAGTCTGTAAAAATGAACAGAAAGCATTTCCTTTTTTATTAAGAGATTGATTGCAGGAGGTCTTGAACCACAATAAAAAGAAAAGGAGAAATAATCCATGCTCAAAACATCAACTTGCTTAGACAGCCAATGACATTTGGCCCAATAGTAATAGCACTACGTACTTGGTTTTCAGATGCAACAAAGCAAAATAAGACAAAGGAAGATGAAAAAAACTAAAAAGTCATGCTGTAAATCAGAAAGAAAAATACACTGTGAGAAAATTTTCAATAATTCTATTTAGGCATGAGCATGCAGCTGGAAGAAGCTACTAAAATAAAGATTATAGGTAGCTACTGTAATCCTACGAGCAGGGAGGCAAAAATGCTTCAATATATAGAATCATGGACACCAATATACCTAAAGCTGAATATGTTTTCAAAGTGACAGCACTGTGCCTCTAGAGGCACACAACTTTTTACAAGGGTTTATGGCAACGTCATCTGATGAGACATGAGCTGATAAAGTGAGTAGACTCTGAAAATACTATAGATGAACAAGTATAATAAAAAAAAAAAATCATAATTAGAAATGTCATTGATTCACCACTGTCACCAATTGATACAAAATTAAGCCTTTTTGATCTTTTAAATGTTCATTTATACAGGGACTTACCCACAAACGATCCATTAGAAACCTGATTTGACTTGGAATCTTTTTAGTGATACACTCTTGTCTTGTTGAACTGATCCACTCACTAGTTATTAAACCTACCTGAAAGCCACAAAATTAATCTCATTATCATAATAGGTTCTGAAGAGCTGCTGTTGAGGGTCAGAGCCAAGAGTGTTGGGCCAATGTTCTGTTTTATATTGTTACACTTATTTCTGAAAGTCTAAGATATCATACATTTTAATCATAAATAAAATGAAAAGAAAGGGAGTAGTCCGTAATGTAACTATCCTTAGATAATTCATCTCATTAATCTACCTTATTGGTTGTGGCAAGCACTTGTTCTACCCAGTGAAGGTTTAATAGCCCCATTTCTTTTACCATCATCCCTAGACATGCCTGTCGATCAATGGCAATTATTACTTAATGAACATGTAATGATGGGTAAGCCCAGGGAGAAGGGTACAAATAAATCACTCATTAGAGTCTTGATTGCAAGCTAGCACTGTCTCTCCTCAAAGTGATATGTTGTTCAGGTTTGTTTAGCCAACATCTTCAGGAGTAATCAGCATGATCAGGTGCTTCAAAGTGCTGGAAATCTTCAATGACCTAAAGTATACTAAAGTATACTCAGCTTCAAGAAGAGATGCACACAAAAGAGTTTTCACCTTAATTGAAAACAAAACTCTGTGTAATTCTTTTAAAAGACGCTCACAGAGCTGTTTGTTTCCTCACAATCTTTCTAGACTTTTTTTTTTCCTTCTTCAATATGAGAAAAGTTGCATTCTTATTCCACTTTAAATAATAAAACTTTTCCAGAAGCTTTACTGTGCAATCCATAGTGACTAAGTTATTCTAAGAGTGCCTGATATCTTTGAAATATTGAACAGCCCAAGGACCAGAGATTCATAAACCTGAGGCAGCAAGGAGCCCTGGTGCAGGCTCTCACATCAATATCCTGCCAGTAAAGCAGGTTATTTGTTTTATGAAAATGGTGCAGGTATTTGCTTTTGCGATACCAATTCCTGCTCATTAAGCTCTGAAATTAAATGCTCAAATATTTTGTATCCTAGTAGCAGCCACCAGAAGTTCTTGGTCTGGTTTCTGCATCAGTTTCTCATTTCTTTTTGGTAGACAGTTCTACCAAAATTCAAATTATGCAAGAGAAGAAATCAACACCTAACTGGTAATTCATGGCAAAGTCAGACCAAGTATCTCTGGGAACAAAACCATGAATTAGGTATGTGCAGAGGCATATTGAGGTAAATTGTACAGGATTTTCCTCCTTTTTTTACATGGATGCAACATGACACCAAATGTTCTGTTTAAGAAACAGATGGTTTGGCTTTTTCAAATAACTGAGTTACAACAATAACATATAAATTATTTACAACTTCAAAATCAAAATAAGTTGTCATCATAAGATGCTTTCATTTCCATAGATGGAAAGAGGCTATCACCACTGGAAAAAGCCCACATGCATCTTTAACATGAAACATTTTTGAAGGATAATACTTTCCAACGCAAATATCTGTAGTTTACCAAAATGTTCTTCCCTAAGGAGGGATTGCTCCACACAATTTCTGTACAATTCTCAGCATTCATGTTAATAAACCTTGATTTGCAAAACAGACTTTCTAAAAAATGCATAAGGATGTTTGGTTTTATTTAACATTTTATTTATTAGCAACTTTCTAAAAAACAATTCACACAGGAGTATAAAGCTTACAGAAACTCCCCATGCAAGTTTGAACAAGGTGAATCTACTAAAAAAAGTCAGGAAAAGGGATGCTTGCTTATGCAAAGAAAACTAATTTTCTGTCTTATGTATTTATTTACTTTCAACCTTGAAAGAAATATTTACACAAAACTTATGAGAATGTTTTGACTATCCAAAGTTCCCTTCTAATCCAATGTACCATTTGCCAAGCATAAAGGACTGTTAGACATTCAAATAACAGGTTATCTGTAAAGCACTGAAAAAAAAAAAAAAACTTCATGTTTTCAAACATATCATTAAAGGAATGGCATCTCTGGAGGGGAGTAAAAAAGAAAAGAAATTAAAAGAAAACCCCACAGATTTCAAAAGCTTTTCTGCCTTTAAAAAAGTAAGAAGGAAAAAAAAATAAATTAAAAAGAACTGTTTCAAGTCAAAGCAGGTAACTGTTCTAGGGCAATGCTGTGTTGGAAAAGAATTTAAATACTTAATTGTAATTTCTATCAACAGAAAACCTCAATCATTCTTATCTCCTAGAATAGCTTGTCAAACATGAAACAGGCTTATTGCTGAAACAGGCTGTATCTAGGTAAGAATCATAAGCAGAAACATACTTTAATTACCTTTTCCAGTATCTTAAAGTTAATTTTAATGAGAGGAATTACTTGTGTTATATTTACTCCTTTCTATCTCATAGGGGGTTTGGGTTTTGTTTGTTGTTTTGGGTCAGGGAGGTAAAGATAGGCAAACTAATCTCAAAAAATATCAGAGCACAGGACAGTTTAAAAGTGCAGGTGTTCCATTTTTGAAAGTTATTTCCAGCTTGCACTAAGAAATGCAAAACAAGCCATTCCAATTCAGTGTTACACAGCCAGGAGTATTGGCACGAGCACCTCACAACTGATGTGCTGGCTTCATAAAGTATAATCAGCAGAGGAAAAAGGTGGAATCCTTAATCTTTCCACTGTTTCTATTGACTGCATCAACTTTGAGGGCACCTACCTTGGACTTATCTAACCATAAAATTTAAACTGAGTTTGACAGATAGTTTTTACCATTTTTTGGGGTTTTTTTTTGTACATAATAATAGTTAAAAAACCATGAGAAAACAGCTACAAGCAGAAATATAAGGATCTTACTCGTGCCACCAAAGAGAAGAAAGGAAAGTATTCCACCTTTAACTTAATCACTGAGCTTGTGAATGAATTCTTGAATCAGTGCCAACTAAATACTGGTATTAGAACAGAAAACAATAATTTCTCAGTTAAGAAACAGATTGCCATTATTACTCATTTAGTTCAAAAGCCTAGAGAGTAACCTGATTTCCTTTGGTTTCTAAGCAAGCGAAAACAAAACCCTTACAATCAATCAGGACAAAGCAAGGTGACAAATTGCTCACATTCCAACGCAGAAATGTGCAAGAAAGAATTCTGACTAACAGAAATAATACCACTTAACAAAACCTGGAAGGAGATCCTCAGAAGTATTGGTAATAAAAAAAAAAACCTACCCCTGCTCTCAGGTCTCATGGCTGATTCAGACTTTGATAGCTTGGCTTTGTCTAAACACACAGGATGCTCACCGACATTAATCCATTTATTTGAGGGACCATTTGAAGGACCACTCAGTGAAACTTTCTGTTGCCTTGTCAGATTTTAATACACTTGACTCCTCACAGGGTTTTTTTTCCTGCAAATACTCCAGGTGATCTTCATGGAATCCTTACCAGAGCCCTCCTCAGCCACACATTAGCTGGGTGATCACAAAGGCTGCACTTTAGGAAAACAAGATTTTTTTCATTTTCAAAATATATTTAAGACACATAATTTCTCTTTGTTTTCTGTGACATGCCTGATTTTGTAATATACGTATATATGATTTTATTATGCTGGGATGAAGAACAATTTTGATGATGGGTAACAACAGGATCATACTATCACATTTTAATGCCTTTGAAATGCAGTCTCAGAGCAGCACAAAAATTGCCAAATGAGTGAAGCATCTTATAGTATACTTAGAGATCTTTGATAGCTTTTAAAGAAACATCTGGGCATTATAAAATACCATTTATCATATTTATTCCCATTCATATTTTCCACTTTTTTTCCCCCCCATACTACCTAAATATGTTTGAGGCCATATAAAAATATCATACAATAAGTTCTGCGTATATCTTTTAAGCTTTTCCTGGGCTTGCAAAAAAGAGACTGCAAACAAAAGCAATTAAATCTTTAAGTAGTCAAGGGCAAGGAAGATCAGCTATGTATTTCCAAAGCTGTCTCAAGTCAAGGCAGGACCCTAAACATGCCAGCCCGTTACATACACTGCATGGCTCTCTACTCTATAAATCCCTGCCACTGCTCTGCTCCTTTCCTATTGGATGGAGGAGCATTAGCTGCAATTTGTCACCGTGGTATGTCAAGGAGGGAAGGTTTGCTCTTAAAATGCCACTTGGAGAGTAAACAGCAGCCTGCAGAGCAGGATTTGTTTATATCACTTTTGGTACAATGAATAACACACTTAGAAAGATATATTGAATATGAAACAGGGGAGTGTAAAAGTTGTGACTGGTGTTAAATATTCACTGCCATTTCTGTCAGGACTAGTATATGAAGCTCATGTATTTCAGCAAAGCCAATATAGGTCATTACTATATATTCCAACTAAAAAATTTTGCACAGAACTTGTGTTCTCTTTTTTCTTCACTTTCTACTCATTTCTATATTTCTGTCCACTACCTAAGAGTCAGCACATCTTATGTGAGAGCTGACTGCATTTCAGTGGTGAGAGAAGTGATTCCTGCTATATGCATAAGCATTTATACACTTGTGTGTGGTTACACCCACGCTGCAAGGTCTGAGGCACCGTCGACTGCTGAAGGAGAGGATTCTGCACGGATGATGAGTTACATTAACATCATCTGCTCTCTGCCCACACACACAAAAAGAGAAAACCCCTAAACACCAAGATTAAGCTGCCTGTAACCAACTCGAGAATGAAAAGATTCAAGATGCACAAAATATTTTCTCTTTAAGAAACCAAGAAATCACTCAACTTATTTGCTAATGCACAGCACAGATACCTTGAGATGTGACTGGAGATCTCTCTGGAAGCACTAGAGTGGAAGAAGCTCCTCTAATGATGCAGTAAAACTACAGCTGTACCACACCATAGTCAATAATTACTGGCATCTAAGGCTTCAGGGAAATTTGCTATAGATTGGTGCATATGTGAGGAAAAGCTATTTAATCCATAGAAAGAGAAGAGCTTCACTGACCTTTACACACCACTCCTTCACCTTCACAGGCCATTGGAGGTCCATGTAACCATGAACTGAAACCTCCTGCTCCCACCTCCCCCTTAACTCAATTTAAAGAGGCACACAGCTCCTGGGCACACCCTCTGACCTAGGTTTCCCCACTACCTGGGGGGAGCTTGCAGCCCATTCTCCTTGCCTTGTAGCCAATGAGAATGTAATTCATGCCAAAAAAAAGAAAAAACAAAAAACCAAAAACAACAACAACAAAACTTTTAAAAAAAATATCCAAACCCAGCGTGTTTGTGTCTGAAATTTCCCGGGGGGGATCTCGCGGCCTATTCCCCTTGCTTTTTAGCCAATGAGAATGTAATTCATGCCAAAAAAAAAAAAACCAAAAAAACAAAAACAACAACAACAAAACTTTTTAAAAAAATATCCAAACCCAGCGTGTTTGTGCCTGAAATTTAGCCCAGACTTGGGTCTTCTCCCAGAACAACGTTGGGCTGCAGCTGAACCCTTTAGTGAGAAGCTGGGAAGTGTTCCTCTATGCTGAAGTTCAGAGGCAGAGCCCTGTTATTTTAAAGTTTTTCCTGCCTATAGCCCAGCTGTGTGATTGTCCCTGGAGTGTTCTTTAATGTAAGTTATCCGTGGATACAAAGGATGCTAGAATGCAGAATCCTAGCAAAGCTTTTTCAAACCAGTGTTGCCAATTCAGTTGTTTACATTTGCTGCAAGATTCAATCTGCAGCTCAAGGGCAGTAATTTGTACTTTATACTAAGGTACTCGACTCACAAAGCTCATGGGACAATTATGTTGCTGATAGCAGAAAGCCAGAGGAAGGAAAATGAAGGATACAATGTAATAACAGAAGAAAGCATCTTAAACAATATAAAATGTGTTGCATAATGTGTTGCTCTATAAAACAACAGCTCTGACTTCTCCTTGGTCGTTACCTCTGCTAAAGCAGACTAAGCAGTTGCTGTCATGTTCTGTGTACCTCTGCCACACTAACACTCCTCAACTTCTAGGCTGGGAGGCTGGATAAGAGTTTTAAGCCTATAAATTACATTAAAATATCTGCAGTACACTGAAATACTATTGGTAGTAGGAGAATACCTAAATGCAACTATACCAAGAGTTCCTACCTTATCTAATGTAAGCTGTGTTTTACAGGGCTTTAGAGTGGATGAAAAATAGGTGCAGATTTTGTTTCAAACTTAGTCAGGTATCTACCTGCAAGAATTATTTTTAGTGAGTCATTTGGCAAAGATTAATTGAGCTAATTGACATTATACAAGAGCAAACCCCAAATACAGTCCAATTCAAGATGTTTTGCTGTTTATATTGTAACTTGAAGCATCTCAGACAAGGATAATTCATTAGTGGTATTGCAAGGTTCAGACATTGGCTACAGCTGAATAAAGGAAACTGCAGCCTGCAGCTCCTAGGAGTAGCTGGTTTTGCAATGTTATCCTGCTAACACATTTTACACAAGATTGATTGTATGCCTTACTTCTTCCAAGCAACAAATACAAACCCAATCCCAAACCCACTGGAGTAAGCTTTAATAGAGAAAGGGCTTGTCAAATGTAAATGTATTCCACAGGTTAAAAATCTAAGGTCTAGGTGTGCTGCTGCTGTTCTCAGCCAAGTTTATTATTTTATTATACTTCCTATTGATTGCCATCATCACCCTATTGACTGGTTGTGTACAGTGTATGAGACAGTTCAGAAGAATCGATACAACTGTGGGTAAACTGTGGGAATCTTCGTAGGGAACAGGATGAATTGACTAATGATGTCTACACAAATACTTTTGTTATGTATTCTACTAGAAAATAAAAAAGTAACAGGAGAAAAGCAGATCTAGGTGCCTTCTGGAAACTTAGTTATATCACATTAGAAAGATATATTTGCTAATTCATCATTTCAGAAAGCAAAATAAACAGTTAAGAAATTTATCTTGAAATACATGAAGGGTTCCATACAGCTGAGCATCCTTGGCATCAGGGAGTTGAAAGGGTTCTATGCTTATTCCAAGAATATTCTCCTAAACGAGGAAAAAGATTAAATGAAATATTTTTTTCTGGTATAAGGTCTACCATGAGACTATGTAGTGTGAGTAAGAATGTATCCCATATTAATATTCCACAATGCTGTAGCTCATTCTTATAACAAACATTTTAATGTGACAGAAGAAAAACCGAAGTAAATAACTATTATAACAATGTCTTAAGACAGCTCCTTCTTTTTTAACAGAAGACTAAATATTTAAGATTTATGACTTAATTTTTAAACTATAAACCTGTAAAAACAATTTATCTTATTATGGGTTTGTCCTACAGCTTCTGGATTTACCCTACATAAATGCAATTTACTCCTGCAGCAAACATTTAACTGTTTTCTCTTTTCTTGTTTATGATACAACATAAACATCTGAAGACATAATTCCTAAATCTCTTCTAACTGAATTCACACTGTATAGAGGTGTCCCACAGCGTGGCTCAGGCTGCTGATCCCTAAGCCATGCTCTGAAACCCTATGCACAAGAGATCAGGCTGGAAATCACTTTGTTATAAATCTAGGCTTCCTTCCAAAGATGCTGATCAGAGCCTGTGTGGGTGCTCCCAACCCCCAAATCTGAGCACAGGAATCAGCTATGCTGTAGCTCAAAGGTGCAAGCTGAATCCACTATGGCAGGGGACCATGTAATAGTATTTTATAGCCTTAGACATTTATCCAAATGAAAGATTTAACAGTCTTCATGACCTGATACACTTCCCAAGTTTTGTTCTGTTCACTGGTCCGCCCAGGTCGAGTCACAGCCACTGATTTAATATCATCCACCAGCAAGGGGAATCGTGTCCCATCAAGAGGAGACCATAGTGTCAGGCAGCGTGAAGAGCCCTGATCAGCAGAACAGAGCCCTTCAAGTGTAGTCTATTAAAACTGAACCAAAAAAAATGAGAAGTTTTCATTGCCATTCAACCTGCAGTGCTAGCTAAAAATAGAATCTAATTCAGGCTGGTATAAAATAATTCAACATTAAAAGTTCTATTAATACCATTCAATAATACATGCCTTTTGAAAATATAACATATAGGTCAATTTTGATGAAGATTAAAACTTTATGAGAAATTACTTTACTATGCCCTCTGATTAATACAACAGTCTATTTTTCACATATTTAAAGAAATAAGTATATGAGTTTATCAAATAGGCAAGTGTAATAAAGAAGACTATGAAAATATATTGCTCATGGAAGTCCATCAAACTTAAGCTGTGATGCCAGCAGTGTTACTACTGCCTTTCTGTAGGAATATAGAAATTAACACTGGCACAGATTCTTCCCTATGAAACCCTTGCTCTGCACAAGCAGAATGTCAAAATTTCCATTCACAGTTTTAACACCACAGCTACATTTTCTACTTAGAAGAAAATTACCATACAGCTCCGCATTCATCATTTCATGGTGTTCTTTGCATTTTTGATTCAGCATTTATGAGCTTGCTTTTAGCTAGGAGTTTATTATTACCCATTTATAGGAAGCCAAGAAAATAGTAAATTATGTATTTGAAAGCCCTGCTGGCTGACATTTTTAAAGTTCATTGGACTTCTTTTTTTCTCTTTACAGAGCAGAAATTTGTTGCAAACACTCAAGATCTGATAACTGATTCCCATTTAGATGTCATTGAGATGTAAGTGCAATGTATTTTCATTAATATTTCATTGAGTAAGTGTTCCTTGCTTTGACATTGCCATCTTGTAGTTATTTGTCCCACATCTAAAGAGCAACTTGTAATCAGATAAGTATTGGGCTTCATTATCTGTCACCACACATTCTTAGCACAGAGCATGTTATTAAGTTATAATTGCTTCTGTTTTTTCCCTTATGGGAAGAGGGAGAACAATATATAATAATATATGGACTCATAAAAGAATAAAAAAAAGGTTGACAATAAGCATAAAACTGTCAAATACGTCAAGGTTCTGAAATTAAAAATGTTATTTCCACTAAATATAAGCCATGTTTAACTAATAAATGAAGACAAGCTACATTTTAAAGGAAGCAGACTATTTTGTGATTGATTTGTGACTATGTCAAAACACTGGTTTCTTAAAAACCAAATGACATCAGGAGATGCATGTTAATTAAACATACAGAAGACAATGTCTTTTTCCAAAATAAAAAGAAACTTTCTTCTTGGTTTTGCTTTTTGAATTTCCATCACTATAAAGGGAAAGAAAATAAATGACAGTACAAGGTATTTCAGGAGAGAATACTTCAGTATGTAATAGACCAAATTGTGTAAACTCTAAGTTCCTAAACCACTGCAATAACTAGAAGTGTAAGTTGTAGATGCAAAGGTACTGTTACATTTTTTCCCATTCTCCATAAAATGTTTTGTCTGTGGTCCATTAGGGTGAATTAAAGACATAATCCAGAGTTCATTCAGAAAAAAAAAGAGCATGTCACTTTAAATAGTTAAAACAGAAAGTAATACTTAAAGTTTATGAGTAAAAAGTTTATGTTTGTCAGCAATTAAGAACTTCATGGGGAAACAGAGAGAACCACTCGTACTTCAGCACATGCAGGATGGATACTATTTAAACTTCTCAGTGAACTAGCAACTTGGTAGCAGTGGAAGGAAATTCTGAAGCTAAGAAACATCTTCCATGTTTTCCATGTCCATACTCGGGATGCTCTTTAGGCAACGTTCCTGCTGCAGAAGCTGAGAAGGTGAGTCTGGAGCAGCATTCTCTGCTGTCAGCAATGCAGAGCACAGTGAGCAGAGTTTCCAGGTGCAAACTGGGTCTGGAGCATGCTGCTCGTTTCCCTTCCTGCATCAACACAGGTTGCTCCCTCTGTGAAGAAGAAACAGATGTCATAAACCACGTTATGTTGACACTTTGCCATCAGGAAATTTTAAATTTGCCATGTAAATCCTGAACTGTTCCTGTATGGCTTCCCTAAGTCTTTACAGAGATATCCAGCCATTAAATATATTGTATTATATTTCCCCTTTACAGCGTGCTATAGATTTTTTTGTATTAGCAGTAACTAACTGCATTGTAGAAGTTATTGAGGGAACAGCTGCAGAATTTGAATCCTGTGAGGGAAAGAATTGGTGCTTCTGGCACAGGGGAAGGAATAAAAACTGTTTAGGGCCTCTGGGTAGTTTCTGCTGAAAGAAAAACACTAAAATAATTTCAGTTGTTGCCTTTAGGTTTCAATCCCAAGCCCAAGTTTCACTCCTCTGAAGTAATGCTGCACATTGTCTGCAGACTCCAACTGCTCCCTCACTGAGGATATATTTGCTCTGTTCTGATTTTCCCACCCTCTAAGGATCTGTACTAGATACTGCACAGATAGCTGGTGAGGCACTGGGCTGGATGGCCCTTGTTATAACACAGCTCTGCTTAACCAGATGTGGACAGGAAACATCAAGTCAATCATTTTGTTTTCATTTATTCTTATTATCATAGCAGGTCTGTACACACTGTTGGCTCCTGTGCTAAATGCCCCAAAATACCTGAGGGGTAAAAACAGTCTGTGGGAAACAAAGGCGAAACCAGTGGTGAAGCATACTGGGGAAGTAAGTAGCAAAAGTAGTAGAAAAAAAATACTGTATTTCATAAAAAGTAAATGGTGTTCAGCCATGACCACCATGAAGGCTGATTTTACCTTCACCAGCTTAAATCACAAGCCACCCCACTGAAATGAGTGACATGACCAATACTGAAGTAGAGTCAGGGTGAATGAAACTGTCTCACCCACACAGCCTGAGTTTGAGGTTTGGCTTTGCACAGAAACACACCATCCTGATTTTACTGCCATATACTGGAAACAGAAAGATGCATCAGTACTCAGAGTACCTCACCTACTGGTTTGTCCTGTCACTACTAGCCAATGTGCACAATTAGAGCCCAAATTATGTCTGCAGAGTCAGTGGGATTGCACACCTATGTAATTACTGCTTTCTGTAATGACTAAGAATTTTCTTTTGTCTTCTTTCTGGAAAGGTTTGCTGCACTGTCATCTCTTTAATTTTATATTGAGCTTTATTTGGCTATATTCTTGTGTAAAATCTCTTTAAGAAAGAGGATACAAGGATGAAAAAGCATCTTCCTTAAAAAGAGTATATAAAAGAACATAAATTAATATAAATATTAAACAATCAAAAGTAAGAATTATGTTTTTAAAATTTAATATTAAATACTTTGATGGCTATTTCCAAGTACACTGTCTTTAAAATACCTCAGGGCTTCCTTTCCTTTTTTTTTTTTATAAAGATTTTTATTTTACTAGTAAAGTTCCCCAGAAAGGACCAGTAATTCTCAGCATTTCATCAGATGATTTTCTGCATCTAGCAGAAATGCCCATCCAGTTTTTCTCCAAAGGTGCAGAGTACTTTGAAGTGCAGACTGTCCAGCAGGTGGTTAACAGTATTATATCCTTATTGGAACCATTCACTCTTCTGTCAAGCTCCAGACAGAACAGGAGAAAGTAGATCCAAGCTACCACCTATAACCCCTATAACCATGTCTAATACCAGTTTTCAGACAGTTCAGATAACACCTTTTTTTTTTTTTCTTTGAGAAGGGACATATCCAATCATTGATTCAGCTGGAGCTGAGCTACCTTCCTAATTATAAGAGAAAACATCTCAAATACAATTGGCATTTCAGTGTAGAAAAATCCCCATTCTGGCACTCTGGAATGCTTCCTCTGAAATTGAATAGAATGCTTTTGGGATCTTTTTATTAAATTTGTCCCACATATATTCTGACCTTTCAAAACATAGAGAGGATCATGTGGCAAACCACTCCCAGGAGTGATTTTTGTTTTGGCTCTGAGTTCTCCCTCTGACCTTGGGAGAGGTGCTTTATGTATACACAGCAGAACAACTGGATTTCTTTTATTCCTTGAAACAGGAGAAACAATCATTTTTGAATATTCATAGAGTTCTCTTTAAATATATATATGCAGAGCAGATTATTGCAGGAGACTACTATAATTCTTGATCATTTAACATATAGGTCAGTAGAAAACATCCATAATTTAGATCCAATTTCCATCTTTGCAAGCCCAGAGAACACAACTACCTGACACTGACTTGTATTAAAAAGGGTAGAATATGAGATGCAATTGTTCATTTATAGGGCAGCAATTATGCATGGAACTATTTCACTGAAATTCTACATTCATAACTTCTGCTTTCCTTATCTTTAAATGTATTGATTTTATCAAGTATTACAAATGAACCTGACAGATCTCTATGGTTAGCTCTATTGGGTTGCTACTGTAGCTTGATTTGGATTCCTTGTAATGGTTAAATTTTCATTACTGGAGCTGGAATTATCTTTCACAAATGTCTCCCATGGTTTTGGAAAGTCTGGTTTCATCTGTTTCCAGGGATGAAAGCAGGAAATAACAACACTGTGCTGACTCTGTTACTTCTTTCTGTATATATGTAAGGTTTTCCCTTGGCCCTGGCTTTGAAATAGAATAGGAAATTGGACAGGATAAGTTGTAGTACAGTGAAAGATTCCTGAATTTGTCCATAGGAGAAGATATTCAAGCATGACATAGTTCTAAACCTCTAAAATTCACCATTTGTACACAATTGCTAATCTGCACTGAGCATGACCCAGGACAGCAGATTTCAAGCCCTGTGACACATGCAAGGCAGATGATCACAAGAAAAATCACAAGATGGGGTCAGAAAAAGAC
This sequence comes from Merops nubicus, assembly GCF_000691845.1. Lineage (NCBI taxonomy): Eukaryota > Metazoa > Chordata > Aves > Coraciiformes > Meropidae > Merops > Merops nubicus. The sequence goes on along the minus strand of NW_008612998.1, from coordinate 15,460 downwards.
TATTTATTCCAGGCATCAGAAGCAACGAAGAAACAAAATCTTGCACCACCAGCCACATTTTAGTTGCTGTCAATTTATTGGGCAGGCATTGGCAATGAGAAAGACCAGGAGGGAGTGGGATCTGAATACCACAGTTGGGAGGCTCAGGCTGCTCCAGGCTCTATCACCCTTCAGGCTCTATTCAATGTACCAAACTGAAGTTGCTTGAAGTTCTGTAGTTCCTATTCCAGCCTTTGATCTTTCTCCTTCCTTTAGATATTTGCCCCATTCCACTTTTCAGGTGGCTAACCTGCTATTTTTTTTTATTTACTTTTCAAAGTAGGTAGCTCCCCTTGGGTAATACAGAGTTTATCTTATTTTGTATGTTTGAAATAAAACAGTTTGACAATCTCAGATAGATTTTTCAAGAAGACAAAGGTGAGCAGGAAATAAATATCACCTAAACAATTGAATATTCTGTATTTTTGGCTGATTCACTGGCAAACAAAATAGAAGTCTTAAACAAAATTCTTGTATTACTTTTTCACTCTGAAAGGCAAAATTAAATCAGGTACAGACTGAAATCTAAGAGCAGATCTAAGACAACTCTCTTGGCAGATCAGTAGTATGAAAAAAAAAAACACCAAACAAACTACAAAAAAAGCCCAGCTCCAACTCTGCTTTCTGGCTCACAATATCTATATTCACTGCTATACAGTTTGAAGATTAAATCTTACTGTGCTTTAATCCCAGAAACAGAATCTACTATTTTTTAATAGTTAAAAGGGAAGTTTAATAGTTAAAGGGAAACGAACAGAGTAAGTCAGGTGCACTTTCCTCCTTACCAGCCTTCCAAGCCTGCCTGTAGCAGAGGTGTCTCTGGTTTTTCACTGGCTGCTACATGCATTTTGTGCTGCCATTTTTAGCTGTGTTAGCAATAAAGTAATGGGAAATGGAAAGCTGGTCTAATATGACTGAAATTTTCTGAAGATAGCTTTAATACAATGTGTCCACTGAAGACACAGAAAGTGAGTGTGAGAATAAATCAATACAACACATGCAGAAAAACGTATCCTGTGCTCATCCTGAGCAAACCTCTGCCAAGGTGTACATGGACAGAATGCAAACAGGAGAAAAGAACTGGAAAGGGGCCATTCAAGGGTGAAGATCAGTAAAATTCAGCTATTTTTATTGTTTCTGCTGCTTTGCCACCAGAATTTATGGAAGACTTTGAGTTAGACCATCCATCATAGACAAATGCTGAAAAGACAGAAGATGGAACTGTGCTGTTCTGGAAAAACAAACATTCAAGCACATCACATGAGCTCTTTTTTGCACACAGCTATTTTTGCTTTTCCTTCCTTCATTATAATGATAATAATCTGTAGCTCCTTATTCCCACATCTTCAAAGCCTGATTTTTAAAAGCTTTTTAATGTGGCATTCTGTTACACGAATACACACAGACCCACTCTTCCTCCACAGCAGCTGATCCAGCCAAAAGACTAATCACACACATCCTAGAAGCCCACAAATAATCTTAATATGTGTTAATGAGTTACTCTTAATGAGTGTTCTCATATACCTAGGAGAACAGCTATGTAGCTGAGGACAGCTTATGCCTTTAGACTTCTCAGGGTCATTGATGACCAGCCCAGACATTGCTTAGCAATATTTTGAGGGTCAGATTTTATTTTTCCTCATACCAATAACCACACAGGCTGCAGACTGAACCAAGCACACACATCTGATTCCTGAATTGCTGGTGATAAGGAATCACAGTAGACATTTATTTGATTGATAAATCCAGAGATACTGGGAAAATGCACACTGTGAGCACGTTTCATTTGACTGTTTCCATCATACTCGGTGCCTTTTAATTAGGGGATGCCTGAACAGACAAAGCAATGTTTGCTGGAGCTGAGAGAAAAGATAGCTCTACCTGATATAAAATACTACATCAACTAATATTAGTGAAAAGCAAACATCCAAGTCTCTGTCTCTGCAATCAACTTGTTAGAAGATGTAACTATGACTACCACAATTTCCACTTCAAGGAGAGAAGGAGAACAGGAGTGAGGTCTCCTGAGCCCCCACAGCTGCCAATACTGCCTTTGCTACCTCCAGCATGTGGACTGACCAGTCCCATAAAAGTCTGGTTAAGTTAAGTCTTGGCACCAAACTACTTGTGTGCAAGACTGGACAACAATGCTCTTCTGAGGGGCTAAAAAAGTCCTACCTGTTACTGTGTAAACTGAAATTCCCAACTGGTATTCAATGGAATAAAGCCAAGTACATCCTTCAAGGTTAAACCTGAAACAAACACAGTAATATGATAAAAGACTGGAGAACAGTGAGGTTGAATAACAGCAGAAATAGATATCACTATGACATATGAAGAAGTGCACCCAAACCCCATCATGCCAAAACCTCATGTAAGATGGAAAACACAACCAGAAGTAACTTTAACTGTCCTCTTTGTAAAAGGATGAAATGTAGTTAATTATGTTTGAGAGCTATTGCTGAAGGTTAACTAACAAATACAGACTAATTTGAGTAGATACTTGAAATGGTTTGTTACAGAAAAAGAGAAGATTGGAGAAAAAGAATGGAGGAGCAGAAAGCTGCCCTTGGAGCTCCCATCCACACAGATTATGTGCACGTATTAGTCATATATGGAAGAGCATATACTGCCACTGCTGTTTCTTAAATCTAATTTCACTGTCTCAGTGCTTATGCATCAAAAAGCAGACAGATGAACTTCCAGCTTTGAAGATATTTATGCACATAATATAAACATGACAAGAGAAACAGCATATAGGGTGTAGATATATTTATGGCTCATATAACCTTTCTTTTTTTCTCTTTTCCTCAGAAAATATCTGATTAACAGTAGTACCTTGATTTTTATTATTTTTTTTTTGGGGGGGGGAACAATGAAATAATTGATCTTTTACTTATATTAGGACTATTAATTATTTTTCTACTGGTTTTCTGCTCTTTCTGTAGTGTTCCCATTCTAGACTCACCACAAGATACTCAAAGCCCAAGAACGTGCCAACACACAGTTTTATGCTGCTGACTTGTATCTTTACAGGTCATAAATGATCTTATCAGGGGAATATAAACAACCTTGGACTTTGAGCACTCTAGTAGTCTTGAAAATCATGTCAAATGACACACATTTCTCTAAGACTTCTACTCTCTAGGCTGTTGGATTTGCACTTTACTTTCTATTATTACTTTTTTATTAAGGAAACTTAAATCCTGTTGAGAAGAGCTTATTTAGGTTGAGCTGTCACCTTTAGCTTCTGAACATTAAGTCTTGACAAATGCTTCTTTTGAAGTCTGGCACCTGTTTCTTTGGCATTTCCCAGTTTCAGGAACTCACTAGACTATAATAATACTCAGCACAGCAGAAGTAAAGAGAATGAATTAAAGCAGAAATGCTTTCAGACGTGGAAGAGCAGTACAAAAGAGCATCCCTTTGCTCAGGTTTCCTCAGTACTTCAGATGGAACCTCAGGAGGGCTCATCTTGAAGCTGTATTTTTTTTTCTTTAATGGGAACCTAATGCCCATGAAACAAGCCAGATTAGCAGACCCACAGACCAGAATATTTTGTCTCAAAACAGATACCAATCAGCAGGAGAAACCAGGTTTCTTTGCTGATACTTTCAGAAATACAGGGAAATATCCTTATTATTAGACCTTCTTTTAGGCCAAATGTCAAGTATCTGCTTTTTATGTAACTGAAATGCTTGAGGGGAACGTCTCTAACTCCCTCTGAGATGTCACCCTGTCAGATTTTCCTTTACATTTGTCTTCATGAATATTTTGATGGTAAATTTCTTCAAGTATTTACTGGTTTGGGGGCCTACATCAAGAAAGGGATCCATAACCCACTTAAATTAATGAAAACAACTCTCATGAATTATATCCAAGCTTAGAGTAGATCTACAGGACCCGATCCAAAGTCTATTGACCTCTGCCATATGTTTAAACACCAAACACAAGGTTTGTCACTTTATTCCCTAGAGTTTCAGGTATGAATTTGCAACAGAAACTGAGGAATATACTCATTAGGAACTGGGTACTTGAATTATTGCCTTTGAAGAAACCACCTCTTCTGGATATTTTAAAACCTGCTTTTAGTCTTACAAAACAGATTCTGTAAATGGAATATTTTTTCTATGGCCAACAACAAATTCAACCTCTTTTTGTGAAGGATTCACCATGATGTAATATATATTCACTCCTATCCTGAAAGCTCTTAAGAATCTTAAAAAAATCTTGTTAGGTTTATTTTATTGAAGAAAGAGGTGTCAAAACCCTTTCAAAGCTAGATTATAGACAGCATTGCAATGATCCTTGAATTCTACACCAAAATCTGCTAAACTGTATAAACAACCTTTTAGAATAGTTTGCTATCGTAGCAATTTTTCTCATCAGAAATCTAACCCAATCCCCCAGAATGGTGTGATGCATGGTGGTGTAGCTCTGGGAAATGTGTGCTCACACAGGGGACCCCAAACAAACCACCTCTGAGCCCATTAGTGGGTCACCAGGTTGTTCCTAGCAGGCCATATGTGACAGATTCCCATCTGAAGACTCCCACTCTGCCACCTTTCAGTGCCAAATTCTCAGTCCCCAAGTTTTCGTGCAGATATATTTATATACACAGAGGTCACTGTTACATATGTGGGTAGATGTGAAATGTAAATTTTTGCAGTTGGAAGATGCATACATTATAAAAACTGAGCACATTAAAACCTAATGTTTAGAAAATTATAGAAACATATACACCCAGACATATACACCCAGAATATAAAATCATAAAATAAGTTAAGCATTCAAACTCCTAAACTATTAAGATACTTGAAACCTTTAAGTAAGTAAAATATATTATTAATTTAGGACACGCTGAAAAAAAAAATCATCATTTATAAACCAGCTATATCTTTATTGTTTACTGTTTTCTAACCACTCTGGATTTTTCTACATTTAATATATTAAATGAGGTGTTGCATGTTCAGTGTGAAAACACATGTGACATTAATTCTATTTGGGGATGTCTGCTGCAGCAATTCTACACCATTAATTGGTAGCTATTCAACTGATGCTGCAGGTTTGTTCATACATCCTTACCATATAAGTGTAGCATCAGTGCTTCTACCACTCAGGGTACTTACAGAAAACAACCCCCAACATTTATGGCTCTGTTTCTGGTGGGAATCAAGCTCTGAGCTCTCACAAACTAGGTTGTTATATGTACTCAAATATTTTTGTTATCTTTCCAGACATACATGACCAAAAACGTTGCCCCTGCTTTCAAAGTCACTGTATAAATTTCCACCACGTGTCCATAGCCATGGGCATCATGGCTAAGGCTTGTTCCAAGTGTGGTGTTGCAGGCAGGGCTGTAAGGCCCATGTCACCACACAGCTCTGTGCTTCAGCTTTTACTGAACATTGCCAGTTCTTAACTGGTGGACTTAGACTTACCTTTAAAAGTACATCTCTTCTTAATTAGCTGAATGATCTATAATGTGTTTCATGCCTCAACAAATATAACTGAAACAACTGAAATTATATTAGCCATGAAGAAAACAATCAACTGCTGGCTTAGTTCTTGGTGGGAACTGGTCAGTTCTCTAATTTTGCAATGAAAATGAAAAAGCAGCAGTGCTGTAAAGCATTAGGACCAGTGTTGGTGCATTTACAGCCCAAATTTCTATTCTGTTTTAAGCTAAGTAGTTTGCTAGAAGACATGACCAAAATTATACTCAAAGCAGCCACCGATCATAAAGAAGATAGATGTTTCTCATACTGCAGCCCTTATCAGAAGACTCTGGAAAACAAAATTAATGATCCATAAAGGTGTAGATAAAGCACATCAATACAGCACTCTACAACACTGCTTTGGACTTCTAGGCAGCATGACAGGGTGTGGAGGTAAAATGTATCCAGTAAGGTTTGGAAGTGATGGAGAAGTCTGGGGAGCTCCATCACTGGCAGTGTTCAAGACCAAGTTCCATGGGGCTTTGAGTAACCTAGTCTAGTGGGAGATATCCCTGCCCATGGCAAGGCAGAACTAGATGAGCTTTAAGGTCCCTTCCAGCCCAAACCATTCTGTGAATCTGATACACTGCAGCCATGAACTGCTTGAAGTGAAGAGGGAAGGACTATGGGCATAGAGCTGGAAAGTGTGGGGGCCAGAAGCAGGTCCTGACAGATGCAAGACACTGTCTATGCACCTTGCCCTGGTGAGTTATGAGCTTCAGCCATCTATCTGAAGGCAACAGGTTGCTCATCACACATGTAAGTAGGCTTTGTGTCGGTGGCAGTGTCAGACAGTGCCTCCCAGGTTGTCCAAAGGAGGTCTGGGTACCCTGTGACCCTTCTCTGGTCCATTGCAGGCTGGCTCTGGGCTCAGGCTCTGTGGAGCTCCTGGGGTCTGCTGCAAGGAGCTGCTGTCACTGCAGCATGTAAGGTCCCCAGTCCCTCAGCAGGAGCTGCTGCTGTGCAGCAAGCAGCCCATTAGCTGTGTCTCCCTCTGTGTGAAGCAGTAGCTCCCACTGAATTCCTACAGGGCGTTCAAATAAAGTCGCTTGCCCAAGGATTTGGCAATGACTTGGAAAGGCTTCCCAGGAAGGAGAAGAGACACAGCATCCTGTGATATATTGCCTCCCTCGGTGCTTGAGAAGTGTGGGGGCAGAAAGCGGTGTCAGGGGCAGCAGAGCTGGAGCTGGGCCTTATCCACCCCTGAAGATACAGCCGGAGAGGGGGAGCCCACAAGGGCTGAAGGCCAAGGCAAGACATTGCTTAAGTTGAGGTGGAAAGTAGAAAAAGGCAATACAGATGTTGGGAGAACAGAGAACGTTTGCTGCTGCTGCTGACCACAAAGAGCCACACCTGCTAGTGGAGGAGCTGGAGGCTATTTTAAAATTCTTTTGGAGCTGATATTACCTGAGAGGGCTAATGGACAAGGCAGAAAGGGGACTCAAAGTGGTAACACTCTTTTATCTCCTACGACACGTTCATTTGAAGATTTTTCTAAACAAACTTCTCGATTCTGAAATTTTTTTGTACCTGCATATTATTTTCCAATAATTTAAGTCTAAACAACTTCTAAATATGCTACAGTTCATATGTATTATTCATGTGTACAGCCACATGTATCATTATTTCAGTGTGTACGAGTTGTACAACTAGCATTAACTTTGCAGAGGACATTCTGAGCTGATAAAAAGGCTACTTACACATACAAATAACAGCAATAAATCCACTTTGTACTATAGGTTTAAAACATTACACTGTTGTTAAAAATCTTTGTATCACTAAATGCAGACTACCACAATATATTCAAAGAGGAAACTTAAAAAAATATATGTATTGTATGAAACTATTTATGAAATCTAAATCAATGTCATACATAAGAAGCCATGGAAATTCAAAGAAATCAATCAAAAAAAAAAAAGTTGAAAATCAGCATCATATTTTGCCTACCATGATCATTTTGCTGTTTTCTTACTTCTATAGCAGTATTTGGATGACACATAACTAGAGCTGAGTACTTTGTAATGAATAATTTATTTCACCAATTTTGCCTCTTTTTTTCAGTGACATATCCATGAATAAACAGATCACGATTCTCTTTTTTTTGTAATTCAAAGTTCTCTGACAGTCCCTCCTCTACCCACTTCCCTTTACAGTATTTCTATTGCCTACATGGATATTCCAGATTTTGAAGCTGGGAAGGGCTATAATCAGAGCTATATAATTTAGTGGTCATACACCATTGTTTCTATTCCCCAGTTGGACTCTTCTGAAGTAATTGGGTGTGAATGTTCTTGGAGAATAAATTAGACTTTGCTTTTTGTGATCCTGAATGTAAAACCAACTCTCTGTGTGCACTGGCACCAATAAAATGCAGAAGAAACTCCACAGAAAGCTGACACACAAAAGGCATGAGCACAGCTGAGAGGAATTCATTTGAAATTCATATGAATATTCATAGGGATTTTTTTATTTTTTTTCAGTTATAAAACATGAAAGCAACTTTTTCCTTAGTAAATCCAACTTGGGTCTGTTCACCTGTTCTTGTTGGGGCCATTGGGAATGTTCTGGTGGTTGGAAGGAAGGATAAGGTTGGGGCTTTTGTCAGTCTGGAGTTCAGTCAGTCTGGTTTTGGACCCAAGCCTAAAAACATCTCTTCTATATCACAGCTGGGCTCTTCAAGCAAAGCAAGCAGTAAAACTTCAGAAGGCTTAAGCTGAAAGGTAAAGCAGGGCTGTTTGCTGGGTAGGCTGATGGAGAGGAGGAGGGGATCATCCTTCCTTCCACAAACTCACACTGAGGCAGCATTTTGCTGCTGCAGGATAGTCAGTCACTTAATATTTTGTTGTTAATTTTGTCCTGGGCATGAAGCACAGGTTTCTACATGCCACACTGGGAGGCAGCACAGAAATACATCACTGACATCAGTCAGAAGGAGGCCCAGGGCATTCCCCACATGCCTCACTATCTCCTCAGCTAGGTGCTGAAGGGAAGAGAGGCAGCCCTGGGTTTCTTTGAACAGTCTATCTTTAGATAGATGTCTAAGGGATTACAGGCTTAGAAAAGTCAAAATCCATTCCAACAGAGGTCTACACTACTAAATATAATAGACTCTTAGTACAAAGTGAGCTTAAAGATAGACAAAGTGAAACAGCTGGGATAAGACTTGGAGTCAGAAGCTACATTCCAGGAGCAGAAGTGATGCTCAAGGCTGTTTTGCATTAGTACATTTGAAGCACATTGTTTCCTAATCTACTTCGAAGAAATGTTTAGGGATTTTATTAACATAAAACAAGATAGCGAGAGCAAATTTGATATCAATTAACATACTAATTAAATGTCATTTAGTAGTTTTAGCAATTACTTGATATTTAATTAACCACTTGAGTACCTTGGGAGATCCAGATTATTGTACATGTAATCAAAGGGCAATTCTTCTGACCCTGTGGGTATCTGCTGCATGTCATGACAATCTGGAGATGGGAACAAAATATGACTTTATGCTCTGTGACCCCAGGTATCCTGAGTTGCTGTGCACCCAAGAGATTAATTTACTGATTTGAACGCTCTAACTATCAGTTAAAAAGCTTAAACATACCTCAAGTGATTAGAGACCTACACAAACAACACGAGCAACCTACAAAATATCAATGATTTTAGTTCAAGCCACACTTTAAATTCATGCTGCAAAATTGTCTTGGCATTTATGAAACTTGTATTCACCATCAAGTCCTTTTATTTTTAGCAAACAGCTACAAGGATTGGAGAGCAAGGAAGCAAGTCATTACAGGAAAAAATTACTTAAAGAGAGCAAATATGTACCTGAAGTCTTCTGGACTGTATTCACAAAGAGGCACCAACTTTTGCACACAGGAGATTTTCTGGTGGACAATTTCTGTATTAGCTTTAGGAAAAAAAAGGCATAATCGCCCACAAAACAACCTTCCTACTGCTTTTGATTCTCTTCTCAATTGCTGCAGTATTTATGTTTCTCCCTGAGTGTGTCAATATGGAGAAACTGGGCAAAATACCTTTTCTGTTGCTTTTGTCCTTTTGCCATACAAGAAAACAGAATATCACTCATCTTTAAAAAAATATATCTTTTGCTATATTTGAGTTTTCAGTTATTTTTCCCCCTTCTCGTCTCTGTCTCATTTCTCTACTCATTAAAGCATTTTATTTACAATGTTTCTTCAGATCTGTCTTTCCAATCCAAAAATCACTCCACAGAAACCAATCTAACAGTCTCTTTGAAGTAGAAATAGAGAATGAATTCTCCTTCCTCCTCCCTGCTCACCTATCAGGCACCTTAAACAGCTAGTGACATCCCATTTACTTAAAATCCTTTCCCCCTTAGCTTTGTGTCTTTGTTATCCCTTGGTTCTCCTGGAACACCTCTAATTTATCCTTCACAGCTTATTTATCAGTCTTCTTTCATTTATAGGTGTGGACTCCATAGATTTATTTCAAATTCCTGTGGGGTCCTCTCTTGACATAACCCATCCCAAGGAGACTGAAAAGTGGTTTAATGCCTAAACCTTTAAAAGGATTTATTTGTAATTCTAAGTGTAGGAAGGGAGTTGATCCTATTCACAGTTTATGAAGTCTATTCATGTCTTAACTATAGTTTCTTAACTAGAGTAAATTTAAAGGAAATAGAGAGGATGGTTTGGCATTTTCTGAGATGTATATTTTTTTCTGAGGCATTTAAAAATAAAATTGAAAAAAAAAATTCAGAATCTTTATGCTCAATGTGACCATATAAATGTCAATGACATTCTGTTTCAAAGATTTTAAAAACAAAACAAACAAACAAAAAACCAAACCAAACAACTCAACCTGTATTTTGGGATTTAATTAAAAGTTCCACAGTAGAATAGTCCAAACTAGTCAAAAGTTTTCAGGTTTTAAGCATCAATTACTTCATTTTTGAAACTAGTTCTCTAATACAGAGATTTTTTAAAAAAAAAAAAAAAAAATGTGTCAAATCCAAAACATGGATTTTTAAACTTTGTTTCATATAAAATTTAAATTCACTTTGGTTTAACCCTGGTTTGAAATGGGAATGATTTTTCATCCTGTGCAGGGGAACTCTGCTACATCTTAGGTAATGCACTGACCAGGAGGCTGAATTCTGCTTCCTTGCAAAGTAGAAAGATTTACACCTTCAAAACAGAAATGTAACTCTGGTGCAGGCTGAAGAAGAGAATAAACTCACAGAGTAAAGGTGTGAACTAATTGAGAATCTGTATCCATTGTGTAGATTGATTTGGCAGGGTGGTTTACACTACCTGCTTTCAGCATTCCAGTCCCCTAGTTTAAATTAAGGCTTTCTGCTCTCCGTTCTTCAACATCAGCTATTCCAAATTTCAAATAGTCAGTAACATCCCCAACTAATATTTCTATATGTTCCCACCTGAAAAATATTTATTTCAATAAAGACAGTAGGTGAGGAATATATTTTTCCACTATTAACAATGTTGAAAAAAATAGTCAAACAGAAGAATTGGAAGCAAAACCAAGATAAAATAAAACTAGACAGAAGGAAGCAATAGTTTCCAGAAATAAAATAAACACCTCATACAGGACTTTTTATCATTACATTTCAAACTGCTTTACAAACAAGATCACTTTGACAGTTGACAGTTTTCTTGCATGATTCTGTTGGCACATACACAGATGTTGTCTGCATAGCCAGTCCTTAAAACATTCTCTTCTGTGATGCAAAGGCAAAGCAAATGTTACCATCAATATCTGACCATAATTTCTGGCCACACAAATCTTATCTCTATTTCATTGTGCACTTATTCATCTAAACCTGAATTCCTTCTTTATTCAGCATCCACAACCATCTTTGCATATCTTAAAGATATTAATAATCTAAAGATATTTATAGTAACAACTGGATATTTACTTCATAAATTGAAAAAAGAAAGCTTGCGTGCTCTTCAGGGACTTGTCTTTTTGCAGGCACTAGATGACCTTCACCCTCAAAGTGAATGCTTATAGATAATAAAATCATTCCAATGGTAATTTATACAGATACCTCTCTGTATTACTTAAATGTATTTCCCAACATTCTTATATTTTAATAATATCCTAGAAAAGAAAAAAAAAAAGCCTCCAACTCACATTCAAATTACCATGGGGGTTGAGGATTTTAACCGGAAAAAAGAAACATTGAGTCTTTAATCAAAAAAGGCAGAGTTACAAAAGGATTAATTTTGGATCAGAACATATCATGAGTTAGATGTTTTTCTGTCCCAGCTGAGAGTAGTAATTGGAAAATCATGGTCTACACGCACAAAAAAATTATTTTTCTTATGATCTGCTTTTCTTTCATGAAGCCTCGCATCCTCATCACTCAATTACAATCTCAGAGATTAGGGGACTCAATATATACCAGATTAAAGGTCACCTATTATTACAGACAAAATTTAATTGCAATATTTACATAAACTCCTTACCAACCATAGGGTTGAAGCTGTTTCTACATATGCAGCATACTAAAAAGGGATGGGATATTCATTAGTCACACTACGGGAAAAATTAAAGCAGTAACCTAAAACCACAGCATACTCCTTTCCATAGCTTTTTTTAAGGAAGAAAATTAGGAAATGGTGGTGGTTGAAAAACTGTAGATTAAATCTTATTCCATTACAGAGAGTAAAAGGTAACTTGATTGCAGTGCTGTAAGAACTTCCTAGGGGAAATTAAACTTGATCATCTCAAGGTGTTTCCCAGAAGACGCCGTGCATTCGGTAATGTTCATTATAGTCTGCAGAATACCAGATAGAATTTAAAGTGACGACTCCTAAGGTTTAATCAATATAGACATTCTAAATTGTTCACAGTAAAAAGCTCTGATTATGAAACAAAGATACAGTGAAAAGGGAAGCCACAGTTCTATAGGTGGATTTTTTTTTCCTCCTGTATAAACTGGTTGGTTCATAGTGAAGGTGAACAGTGATTGCCACATCTCCAAAAGAATCCTTGTAGTGGCATCACAGAGTGCTTCATTAAACTCCTGGGACTTCTAGAGCACTGCCTGGTTCTGGTGAATGATTCTTAAAACCAGGTAGCAAGTACTTTGGAGGCTACTTTTCATGAGATTTAAAACCTGCACATACTTATTATAGATCATTAAGAGGATCTTACAAAATAGATTTTAAATGCACCTTTTGGAAGGTCATGAAGAGTATGAAGATTTCAATTTGAGCAAAAATATATAGGCTGCCTGCTACCTTTCCAAGTTCTAAAGCAAGAAATAAAAGAGTATACAGCACAAACTGATATTGGTGTTTGTTATCATCTGGCAATGTATTCACAGGGCAATCAGTAAAGGACTGAAGTGACACATTTGCAGTTCAAAGCACAAAGAAAATGAATCTTCAGTTTTGATTAAATGAGTTTTCAGCATCTGTGGCATCTTCAGATAAAAGAAGTTGCCAAATAGCTAATTGCAAAAATAATCCAGAGTAGCAGGTTTCAGTGCTGGTAAGGAAAAGATGCCTAAGAATAAATGATGTCAGCTAAAGCCAAAGAGGATACTGACCCTTCTCGGATCTTCAGTAGCTTGGACAAAGATCAAGGGGGTTTTTAGGACTAAGAAAAGGACCTGGAATTGCAAACAAAATGTGGCTGACATAGTTTGTTTTTATTTTCTGGTGAGCCAGGACTGGATTTATGGTTCTTCTCCATCTGGTCCTGGCTGGATGACATCTATTCAGCACAGAAGAGAGATGGTGCCCCCTAATTTTATATGGGTACATATGTCTTCCCATCCCTTTGATATACAAGGGATAATCAAGCTTGAAGATTCAAACAGCTCTATCAGTAAGGACAGATGAGATGGATATAAATGAAATAAAAATTCTGGAAAGCACTCTGGGGGAAAAAAAAAAATATGTTTCAGAGTATCTCTTTGAGGCAATTGTGATCTGTCAGGGACCAAGCTCTGCAAGGTTCCTTCTATTTTAAAAATAATAACACTTCTCTGTCAGACATCTACTCTCCACAATTCTGGTGCTTCCATGCCTCCTTAAGAAGAAGCCAGAAGGTTAATTCTTTATTGATCTTCAGATCGTGAGGAGAGTCTCCACCGTCTTCCTATGTGCTGGAAATAAAAGGGGTCCCTCCTTACAACTTCTTCCTTCTCCAGTCCCAGGTCCAGGAGAGCTTCTGTTTTTACAAGAAATTGGCTCCTTCAAGCAATTTCTGTGACACTGAGGGGTTGGCACAGGATGACCTGAAACGGAGCTGCACCAGCAATGAAGGAAAAATGCACTACTGATGTCAGTTTTCAGTGAACTTTTCAGTGGCTTTAAGTTTTATTGAAAGAGCACAACTGTCTGTCTCATCTCTCACAAATTTATGGCAAAAGTGTGACCTGAAGCATCTGTTCATTAGGTGGCAAAATAATTTGGAAATTCGTGTTTACTTTCATAATAAAAATACATTTTTTGGGTGCTTTTCCTGAATGTTTAAAGGTAATTGAAGAAATTTAGTTTTGACTGTTACTCCTATTTTCTGAAGGTGTAGTTTTTAATTCCTTCTTTATTATTAGCTTTAGGTAAAAGATGTAGTGAACAGGGTTTGATTACTACAGCATTCCACAGGAAAAGAAAAAAAAAAACACCTTAAATATATATTAGAACTTTATTGTATTTGGATGAGGCTGACATTAATAATTTGTCAGACCTAGTCCTTGCTTGTCCTTTCCCTCTGACTTTGGATCAGAAAATTATGTCTTTCATAATTAAGAAGCCTGAGGTGCTTCAGAAAAGGAAGTATAGAATATTCTGCTGAATCTTTCCTAGACAGCAGAGTTGAAACTGCAAACCATTTTCTGCTGAGCTCAACTCAAGAATGAGAAAAAAGAAAATTAGTGAATTAACTTCATGATCGGAAGGTAATGCTGGTTCTTGAAGAGAGAAATAGATTGCTACTTCAGTGAAAAGAGGCCACTTCATTTGGCAATTGGACTTCTTAGTCAGCATTTCTGATGAATGCTGGCCAACATTTTAATTGCCTCTAAAAGACAGAGGTTAAATTTACATGATGGGCACACCAGAATCAATACAACGAAATTTTGTGAGAAAATATGATCTCTATTAATTAAGAATACCCACCTATCTTTAAGTTATGGTAAAACTAACCAAAAAAAAAAAAAAAATAATAATCAGAGTTCACACCAGCCTTCTCATTAACTCATTTGCCAGGCACAGATTGTGTAGCTCATTTGTAAATGTGACCTGATCTGACATCTCAATGGAATTTGCTGTAAAACAGATTAAAGTGATGTGACAGCCTTATTTCTCTATTTCCCTGCTTGTCATCTGCTGCCATTACTTCTGGAATATTATTTAAACAGTCTCTTAGCACATTACCTTGGTTCTTAAATAGGTTTGTGCAGACTGAGATGATAAACAATGACAGGTTCTGTAAAATATGAAGACAGTGAATTCCAAACATACTTTATGATGATTAGCTTAGACATGGTATTATAGCCTTTACATACAATTACTAAGTTAGGCAATTACACTTTTTAATCACTTTTAAGAATTGCTTGCTAACTTAAACAGCAGTATAAACTTAAGTATCATACTCCACCAGCATCTCACCGTGGATTCCAAAGCTACAAAGGAAACAATTACAATCTTATATGGTCTAACTGTTAAAATCAATAACAGAATTAATTTACGTAAAATAAATGTTTTATTCCATTTCCTTTTCAGATGAAGTTGTCAGTAGAATCACTGTAAAATAAAGCAGAAATTTCAGAAGTTCTGTTTCAAAGCCTTTTATCCAATTAAGAATTCCAAGATTAAAACTTCAGAATTTATTTGGCCAGTTATGAAATGGGAGCTATAGGTTCACTCCACTATCCTTTTGACCAGTTCATCCCAATGGGAAGAGGTTCCAGT
>NW_008612997.1:45078-77160 GCF_000691845.1 Merops nubicus | reverse complement strand
TATATATATATATATATATGTATTCATATTATTGTTTTAAAATATATAATAAAATAAATAAAAATATAAAATAATAACAAACAAAACCCCAACTGTATAAAATGGCTTAATTTCGCCATACTGAACCAAGGGTACAATTCTGGTTAATTTAGGGCAAGAAGTTCACAGCAGAAACAGGAACAGCACAAAGAAGGGCAATGAAAATGAACAGAGATAAGGGAAAGCTTCTGTAGAAAGAGTGATGAAAAGCCATTACAACTTGTTTGGTTGGTTTTGGGGTGTGGGTTTTTTGTGTGTGTGTTCTTTCTTTTTTAAAAAATGGTTTGTATAGTTATCCCAACTCAAGCTGCTTCATGGCTTCAGCATAAGTTTCTGTCATGCTAGATGGAGCAAAGACACAAAGGGCTGTATGGGGCATTTTCAGAACCCTCAGAAAGGTCGCTGTTGGTCTTGCCATACCCTATTTTGCTACACAGATTGGAAAGACAAGATAATGGTTCCACACATACTCCAATTTTAAAATTGCATCTGAATCTTTCAACTCTGTTCTTCCGTGAATTTCATCTGTTTCATCCCAAAGCATACCCAGAACCACCTAATGTTCTGCTGATAGTAGGTTAACGATCGCACTTCCATAATCCTCATTTGCAGGGGTAAATAAACAAAGACTACTTGGAAGAAAGAAAGTTCTTGAAGGGCAACAAAATATCAGCCAAAAAAAATTACAACATAAGGCAGGATGATATTGTTAATACTTACCAGCTGAAACAGCTTAAAGAAATCAACATTTGCATACAAGGCATCTTCTACTCTCTGCAGGCTTTCCTGGGACAAGGCACACATGGCCTTGTGCACAGAAGGGAGGCCTCTTCGGCTGCTGAAGATAATAAAGCGATCCAGGAGCATCTGACTGCAAGCAATGTCCTTTAGAGTCAAGCTAGGGACACCATAGGCAAACTGTAACCAAAAACAATGTTTCATTTACTGTTTTGGAACCTTCATACTGCTTACAAACAATTAAAGATTTATCAAAAGTGGACACTGATATCAACCCTTGCTAATATTTTCATGATGTAATATTTCAAGGATATTGTCAGCATGAACTATGAAGCATCAACTCTTCAACCACTTTCACTTGATGTTATGCTAGTTCACTTTGCATTCAGTGACATCTTTCTTCTTATTCTTAGTGATTCTTCCTTTCATTGCAGAAGTTCTTGTGAGTCTTCTTCCATTTTGCTTTGTCATCTAAGCACACCTGATGCCATGCCACCCATCCTTGTGGTTAAGGAGGAACAGCTATGGCTTGAAAGTGTTTCCCCAGGACCAACAAACTGTGCCACTTGACTCTACCTTTTGTGTTTAGGCTAGTTATATTTTTGCCCTCAGTTGCTCTCTAAGAGAAAAAGTCCCATTCCATTGATTTGCAAGCTTGATTTCCTTCAGTATTTTATTTCAGTTATGACTATTCCACCCCCAACGCTTCCCCACAGCTGTTACTCTTTGTCACTGTGCAGAGGCATAGACAAAGGATTCACAAAGGCATTTTTCATTAAACCACACCCATCTACTGACTACTACTTCCAATATAAAGATGGAACAGAAAAACAAAGAACCAATTATTATCTTTAGTGTTCAACCACTGGGAAAAGATGAGTTTATAGTTAAACCAATGTAAATGCAGAATAACTTCACAGAAATTAGATTTACGTGGGATTTACATTGTTTAATGGAATACTCTTTCAGTCTATGATTAAGTTATTGTTACTTTATAACAGGCAGAATACATGGCAACGTATGCAAAAAGTAGCACTGGAAATTGCTCGTAAACTACTGTTCCCATCCTGTCCATCTCCTTTCACTGCACAAATTGTAAGGAAAAAAAACCCTCACAGCACTGTAATGACTGTAAATGCCTACTGTGTTTGAGATGAACACACTTTCAGACAAGCAAGAATTATGAACTGATAGTTTAACTTAATGATACTAAAATTTAATAAGCTGTGTAGGAAAAAAGTAATCAAAATCTGCACAAAATATAGTTTTCTTCAGAAAAATAATCTTCTGAACATTCCAGTCTCTAAGACATGTGGATCAAACCAAACACACCACACCTACATCAGCTCAGACATAAGGGCACATTTATTTCCTGCCTAAGCAATTTAACAAGGCCATCTAAGGGATTCTGAACATTATCAAAAGTTTTTATCGCAAATCTCCTATAGTTGGTAGCTGATGCATTTTTGGTGGTGCCTGTAAAGAGGAATGTTTAAAAAACAAAACTGCAAGTGTGGCTGTGGAAAGTTAGCATCCAGGATACGGAAGGCAGGGGAAAGGAGGTCTGAAAGAAGAGTATTTTTTAATCACATAATCACATACTCCTGATGTGGGCATGGTCTTCATCATCCAGTGTGAATTGCAATGAAACTGAGCTGCACAAGGAGGCAGCATGGGAACCTTAGAGTTACTTGTGTAACAAGGAAACCATGACATTAACATCATTGCAAAGGATTAAAGACAGGAGAAAAAAAAAAAAAAAAAAAAAAAAAAAAAGATATTATTTACAAACTGTAACTGCATTTCAAGAATGTTCATGAACAGATGGGATTAGAAAAACATCAAACCCCCACCCTTCCAATTTTTCCGGTAGGGTGGGTTGTTGCCACTTTTCCTGAACTCTTTATTGTGTTTTAACATCAGTCTTTTATCCTTATCTTAGAATGACTCAAAAAATCAGGCCCTCAGAGGAAAACTTCAATACCTTTTTTTTTTTTTTATATAAAAATAAAAATCAGTGTGTCACTATTTGGCCCAAGCTGTTGAGATGAATTCCAAATTATTTTTTCAGCTAGTTGGCTGTTTGGTCAGGTTTAGCTTTCAGCTCTGTGTGTCATTTCCTGCACTTCCAGGCAGCTCAGACCTAGATCTGCAGCCAGCTGCTGGCAGCAGTCAGGCCCTTGTAAACAAGCTGCTTTCAGATTGATCAGCTCTGTGCCTTCAGAGCCAGGAGGAGAGAGTGTACAGTGACCTGCAAGCAAAGAGGGTAGAGCAGCATGAAGAACTAGAGACAAACTATCAAGGTTGAGGCTTAAAATGACCACAAATCTAGGTTCTAGTCATGGCTCTGTAAATTCTGCCTCAACCAACCATAAGTCAAGCCTGAGTAACTTGCTTATCAAGAAAGTCTACAGGAATTAAGTGATTTATCTCCTATAGCAGAGAAAAGAATTATCTTGTGGTCTCTTGAAAATGATGAGATTAGTTTTTCTGCATCAGTTGCTCTTGGAGGAAGTATTCACTGCACTTTCTTTCCTCATAGCTGTAAATGAGCCTTTGTGAGGTAGTCTTGTATGCCTGTGATTACTGCTATCAAGAAAAAAAGTGGTGCTTAACACTGGTTCTCCTCCAGCTTCCTCTCTAACTGATGTTCAGGTTTCTGTAATTTCTGGCATAAAGAGAACTAAATCTTTTCCTACACCAGAACAGAAAATGCAGCAGAAAGACACCATGTTCCAGCAGGTTCCATTCGTACTTGCAGTGATGGTGTTGAAAACCTTCAGTCCTGCATACAGTGGCAGGCAGAGGTTTTAGCAGTAAGTGAAAATGCCAGAAGGGAGCTAACAGAGACTAACACAGCAGCACACAGTTCTCTTGGCACAGCAGATCTCTGATGAAGTAGTGGGAAAGAGGACATATGTATATATTATTCTTGTCACAAACAGCAAAGGACCAAATTTTCACTATCTCAGCTGTTAGGGAGATGTGAAAATAAGTACGACGTAACAGTTGACACTGGCTTGGGTATGGTCTTGTGATATTGCTTCAAGACAAAGTGAAGAGAGGGAAGGGCTTCCCCTGGTACTAATCAAGAATACAGTAGATAAGTAATCTGGCTACGAGTCACACCAGCTGGAACCTGTGGTGCACAAAAGGAGCTGCACGCAAGTTCAATAATGCTCTCCTTCTCTCTGACCACATACAGTTCCAGAATTTGTGTTTCATGTGGCAGTGAAAAAGAGGAACTATGTCTTTCAGCCTCAATTATTCACTTGCTTCCACCCACACACTAACGCAATGTAGAAACTGTTCCAGAGTTCTGATTCAGCAGCATTCATTCATTAATGCAGCAAACTTCACAGAGCTCCCAGCCACCAGGACACACAGAGGCAGAGAAAGCCTGGACTTGGTCAAATGCATTCTCCTGCTTACCAGCTTCAGGAGGGATTTGACTGCAGTTTTCACTCTGAATTTTCTATTATACAATCAGAATCTAAGAAAGTGGGTCTGCTTCTCCACTCCCACCTATTCATGTGAGGCAATGCTATAAAGTCACCATATCACTCTACCGACATTGTTAAGAACCTCCAATAGTTCTCTGCAGAATATAATATAATATAATATTCATCAGGACTGCTGCCTCAAGAGGATGCAGTTGACTTATGTTTTTGAGCCAAATCTTTAATCATGGGGATAGATGCTTTGCTTGGCAGTATCGTTTCCTGATGCTCATTATTTGGGAGCAACAGTAGCAATGAACCAAATATCTATTTTTCGTGCATATTCAAAATGTTTTTTAAAGAAAAAAAAAAAACCAAAACAAAACAGCTCTTCCTCTAGATGCACAAAAAACAAAGGGAGAAATTGTATAAGCAATTTATAAAGCAGCAGGTATTCTGGGCACAAGTCCTTCAGCTTGCATATACAACTCAAGTGATTGCATTCCACACTGGGTTGGTGGCTGTTCCACGCTACCCACCTGTTCAGGGCGCACTTGAGCATTAACGAGCTGGAAAACAACCGTGTCTGGGAGGCCAACATCCTCCAACAAGAAGGAAGTGAGTGTCTCCCCATCTTTCAAAATGTCTAGAATTCGTATTCCTCTTCCTGGATGAAGAAAATGTGCACAGATCAGTGAGACACCAAAGGAAGTTAAAGGACAACTCACACTCTGGCCTAAACCTGCAAAAAGCATGTACTTTGGCTCACATACCTAGTAGTGAGCAATGGCATCCAAAAGTATTTTTGAAATTTAAAATCACTTAAATCCTTTGTTGGGGAATGATCATCAGAAAATGCTGAAGTGTTCTGACTCTTCATATGTCATCTCTCAAAAATGTTTCAGACTACAACTTCAGCAATGGGAGTATTGAAAGCATCCCTGACTGCATCTGAAAGTTTCTGCCTTTTTTCTGAGGTAATGCTTTATTATTAAATGTTCAAATTCAAGCGCGTTACTGGTATTAGTGTCCTTCCTTTGGGGCCTCGTGTAAATAACTTTAGCCAGCCTTTTACACTAATTTATCACTTGCTATCAATTAATCTTAGCTAGTTCATTTTATTCTATAGTATTGCAACAATGGTGCCTTGAAAATATTTCATGAGAAAAATCTCATTTTCCTCAGAGAAACATAAATTGTTTGTAGTTTAATAGTTATATTAAACCAGATTACTAACTATTAAACTAAAAACTGGCAAATCTTCAGGCAAACCAGTGAGACTACCCACTACTAAATTGAACACACTAGAGGTCACCAAATTTCCATAATCCCATCTATAACAATATTCAAAATCTTGCTGCTCTTGAAGTTGAATAGCGTCAAACTTTTTTAACTTATCTCTACAAATCAGTGCAAATTCTGCCTCAGCATGGTCCGAGTGAAAGCTCAGAAAGTGAATGTTGCTCATGTCCATTGAATACTACAGCCTTTACTAAAGGAGGTTCACATAGCACCAACAGCCTTCAGTAAAGAAGGCTTAAAAAACACCAGTTCTTCCAGTCTTTGGAACAGGCATCTGTATCACACGGATGTGGGGAATGCAGCTTTGGACATCTCCACATAAACATGCACAAATTTGCTGCGGTGTGTGTCTCCATTCTTGAGTTAAGTAGAGTCTGATCAGAGTTTGAGAACTAACTATAAAATGGTTTGGGTTGGAAGGGACCTTTAAATCAATGTCCAAATCAATATCCTTTAATCTTGTCCAACCCAACTAAGTTCCACAATTCCATCTGCAATGAGAATGTTCAGTCCTAGGGCTGCAGGGGATGAGCAGAACTTCTTCAACTGCTCCTCCATGTTTTTATTCAAGCAGTAAACACTGAGAACAATACTAGGGGCCTGTCCCTCCTATTCTCACTGATGCCTGTTTCCTGGTACCCAGGCACCATGGAGGGAAAAGCACACTACAGGAACACATCTTGTCAAACGTGTCAGTGCAAGGGAGGAATGGGACAGGGAAGTCTTAGGGAATCAGGAAAAGGACCTATTTCAATTCTGGCAATTGTTAATTTTTCATTGCTCAGCTTTGCAGCTATAACAATATTATGTTAAAATTGTTACTTACAGGCAATAGTAGTAAGCTAATCTAATTCTGCATTACATTTGTCTGCATGGAAAAAGGTGGCAATACACATTTTATTAGTTTAGCTCCAGAACTGATGCTGTTACTTTGTTTTATGAAACAGAACATTCCAAAAATATATTTGTTTAAAATAAAACACATTAAAATATCCCACAGATTCGGAAGGACTATTAAAATGATATTTCAGAGAAGTGGGGAGAAATGTACTCTATTTTCCAACTCCTGAATAAAGCTAATAAACAATGCAAAGACAACTTCCCAAACCACGAGGTATGGTCACTTATCAATACGTTGCAAATCCACAGCATGTCATTGGTCTTCCTCATCTCTAAATAGTTGAGTTCAGTTTCTATAGCTGTGTACAAACCACAGCTCAGATTATACCCAAGTCCTTGTTGTTTGCATTCTGGGGCATTTTGATTGTCTCACTTATTTACAATGAGAGAGTCCTTTTTTTACTTCCTATTATAAACCTCTGAGAAAAGAGTGGAGCATGTGTATTAGATGGTTTATAGATATTAAAAATATATGGAAAGTGACTATATTATTTTAATAAGAATATTATTCTTGTGGCAAAAGGCTTGAGAATGGGACAGATCAATTCTTAAAGCCAGTCCATTTTTGTGCCTTTAGTTTTAGGAGTATCTTTTCAAATTCTGTACTTAAGTCCAGATAGTAAATTCAAAATTTATTATTAGTTCATTTCCTGTTTTTCCCCAGGATTGTGTTTTAAGTTTGGCAGATTGCTTTATGCAAAAAGTAATTTAAAAAAAAAAAAAAGGAGTTGTATAATTTGCAATGTTGTTTATAAGAAGTGTGCAATGCCTGCCTTCTTCCTCTAAACACATTGTCAAAACAAGAAGAAAGTTTTTCCTTCTTCACTGTTCCAACTCTATTTCAGCTAACATTTGAAATGAAGTATCTCTAAGTTCTTCTCTGGGTTATGTTTTTAGTATATTTTCAGGCATATCCCTCATTTTCCATTCCTCAATATCTTCCAGTGATACTTTCTTACTGTTTCTACTGTAAGAATAATTAAGGAAATATCTTCTTCCAGGGGTTTTACTTTGTGTGGTGAGATATCCATGGTTTTGTGTTTTGAGTTCTGTCTACTGTTATTTAAGGAAGATAGTTGTAGAATGGGCCTGATCGCCTCTTACTTCTCTCAAATGAAAGGTTTTACAACACTGGGCAAGTTTTAACTTCCTCTGTAACAATAGGCAGAGTAACAGCCACATGTGAAATACATTATAACATCGTCAGTCTGCAGAGTATCTACTAGTTAGCTCCCAGAAACAAAAATTCAAAAGTCAAAAGGATATAGACAAAACAATTACCTGCAATTCTTTCAGGATTCGTTCTCATTGTTTCCATAAACTGAGTCATAATGATCAGTTCTTCCCAGACTCTGCCAAGGTCATGGATTTCAGGGGCTTCCAGTAAGAGCTCCTGTGCATCTTTATATACCCTTGCAAGGCTGAAAGAAGAAATGGTGAACCAACAATAATTTAAGACTGATAACTCAAGAACCTTGCACATTAAAAAAAAAAAAAAAAAAAAAAAAAGCAAAGCTGACCTTTTCTATGCTAAGGATGAAGAAAAATTATTTTGTCCTTACCCTTGAAACTCAAATTTCAGTTTTGTGGTAATAATGGATTAGTTTCAGGTGGTGCGGGA
Organism: Merops nubicus; assembly: GCF_000691845.1. NCBI lineage: Eukaryota > Metazoa > Chordata > Aves > Coraciiformes > Meropidae > Merops > Merops nubicus. Next base: position 69,120 of record NW_008612997.1, on the reverse strand, counting down.
TTCTGTTAGATTTGAAAGTCCACAGAAAGTTTTAGAGGGCTGCTGCTTTTGCAGAAAGTTGGCTTCTCATACATTTTCTTCACTGGCCATTCTGATCTTGATAGGGAGACAGGACCTTCCCCAGGCAGCATTGACCTCACAGCTATGGTGTTAATCTGCTCTGATTCTGGGCCAGGCTTAGCCCCAGCAGCTGAGTGGGGCACTCTGGGCTCAGCAGCCCTGCTAAGCCAGGGAAGTGACATGGAAGCACTCAGACACAGAATTGTCCTCCCTCTCCCAGCTCCATCCCCTCCCATGTAAGGGTGGCGCTTAGGTCCCTTCAAAACATTTCATGTAGGAGAGGAAGGAAAACAAGAGAGACAAAATGTCACAGGCAGTTTTCACCTACTGGTTATGGGTTAGAACATGCAGTTCAAACACAGATGCAATAAGGTCCTGTGTTTATAAAAAAATACAAAAAATTCTTATTAGCAGCAGAGGAGGCCATTACATTTCTTTAACAGTGTTGTTTTTCCATACATGGAATGGTATATCTCAGCCCTCATGACTTATTTTAGCTTACAGGAAACAGCAAACAGGAAGGACTAAATTCTTTCAGAAAACACAATGTATTTGCTTCCCCTGCAGTGTACTGAATTTACTCTGAGAGACAAAAGGACAGTTTGGTCTTTAATAAGCAACCTGAAAAAAAACCAGAATGTTTAAAATATCCCTCAGTGCACTGAGGGGTGGGGTCTCTAGGCAGGCTGAGGATACCTCATCCTTCCTCCTTGCATCTTTCATGCCCATGGATGCTCAACAGGTGCCTGGCAGGGCTGTATTGCTGCAACCCAGACTGACACATCTTGCTCTGCTTACATGGAATTGTTGTAGTTGGACACAACACCTGGACCCTCTCCACTGGTTGGGCTGCGGAAACAGGGGTTGTTCATGTTGCAGAAGATGCCATGTAACCACGGCAGTGTTCCTGCAGAGGGCATTGCCTTGTTTGGGAAGTGACCTGGAGTATGGAAACACAAAATATACATGATTAGGTGTCCTTCCTGATGCAGCCTGGGTGAATTTAAATAGAACGATGAGTTATCTCACTACAGAAGGAAAACAATGAAATCATGCAGGTTTCTCTTTTACTCTGAAAAAAAGTCCTACTCACCAATATAGGAAATATGGCAATATTCAACTGAAATGGATTCTGAGCTAACTTTCTGGGTTTTCTCAATAAGCAGTGAGGCAGTACTTTCTCACTTATAGTGTTACAGACATCTAGAACTTGACAGAATCTTAAGACCTCATATAAGTTCAACCACAAAACATCTCACAGAAGAACTAAAGGGTTTTTTTTTTTCTTCTCACTGGTGATTCTTACAATATATGTCTATAAATAACTAAGCAAAATGAAGCAAAATCTATTCTTTTGCCACTGGATAATAATACTTGGCAAACAAGTCCCAGTATCTCTGTCTGAGAACTTCTAGACATTATTTAGCACAAGTCAGAGCATTAACACATCTTAAATGTTCTTACATTCATGTTGGCGATACAGTGGATTAACCTTCCTCAGCCAGACAAGGGCAAGAAATAATGACAGAGGCCATACAAGCTCCACTAGGAAACGAAGCTGGAAAACAAACAAAAAATATAAATTCAAAAATTTTACAGATGAAGCACGTATAGAGTCACTAATTGACTAGAGAGCTAAGGCCCCTTCTCACAGCAGCAATGCCCAGTGCAGCATGTGCCCATAGTTATCCCTTGCCTATTCATTATCTAGAACAGACACTGAGAAATAGAAAGGATTTCATCAGAGACCCATGAAGCATCACCATTAACTCAGTGGCTTATCCACCTCTTCTGAAGAAATGTTTTAGCATGCTGACTGATGTAAAAAGAGGCAGCAGGTAGTACTAAACTGCCAGACTGTTGCAGTGCGCCTCCTGGAGACAGAGGTTTCTGTTACCTCTTTGTCCCCAAACATGGGCACACATCCAGAATTTTCCATCTTTCCCAGGTTGTGCTTGGCTTAGCCACCACAAGACCAATCCCCTAACACCCACTGGACCCCTGACCTGTAGGTAACCCATCCGTGTATCCTTACAGGACAATGCCTTTGTAATCCCACCTGCCTACCTGTTAAAAACCCCTGGCCCCAAGGCCACAGGCTCTTTCGCTTCTCCCCTGGGGTGGCTGCTGTTTCAGTGCCTGCCTGAGATGTTTTTTGTTTGTTATTTTCTGTTATTAAAACCTTTTATTTTGGAAGAAAGCGATCGTTGCCCATCCCTCCTTTACTCGCCACTGCCCTCCTCTTCGCTGAAGACCACCCTGGAGGTAACACGGGGGTCCCGCTGGGGGTGTTTTCTTCCCGGGCAAAACCAGCGGGTTTAAAACCCTCGATATATTTTTGAAAAGTAATACCAGACAGACCAGCTATAAGTCTGAACAGTTTTTATACATAGTGGATGACTCTCTATCAGTACAGGAAAAAAGGACTAGATATAAGAAAGAAGAAATGTGGAGCTTTTTTATCCACAGTTTTGCAATGATGGGCTTATCAGTAGGCTTCAGTGCACTGTGCTTACCCAAAGGTAAAAGCCTTCAGCATAAGCTTACATTCTTTGATCTTTGCTTTTGTTTCTTTTTGTCAGCATTCATTTCAACAGTACTAATTTTCTAATATAGGTAGAAACGCACACGTTAAGATCGAACACCTCATTCAGTAACAACGAAGACCCCCATCAAAGGCCACTTTAATGCCCAGACCTTTCAATACACTTGGAATAGTCACAAGCTCCTGGTCATGACAGAAAAACAAGGGCACTGCTTTACCACAGAGCAACATCCTGCCTGGTTTTCAGCCTGTTTCCTCCACTCCTGCGTTTCAGTTTGTTTTACTGCTTCTGTGTGTTTTGGCAGAGCTTTGAAACTACAAGCCTTTGATCCTGTGACACAGTCCTCGGGCTCTGAAGACCAGCTACGGGATTTCTGTGTGCAGCCACGAGGTACTTTTCTCCTCCCTAAAGAGCCAGGACAAACTCTCTCCAGAACCAGGGTTGTAGCACATGCACAGCAAAGCCCTCCCTGCCTCCTTTCCTCTGGTCCCACCTACCTGACCAGGCACTGAATATGTAACAATAATGCATACAGCAGCAGTCAGAGGCAAGATGGGTCACATGTGAAAGTTTTTTTTTTTTCCAAACTGAGCCATAGAGGGCAAAAGACACTCCACAACATAATTAAGAACAGGCTTTTGGGGCTGTCTTGTTTTTTCCACTGTAACTTTGTGTAATATTGTTAGTTAAGCACAGCTTATGCTTACAGCAAAAGAGTATAAAGATTTAAACCAGCCAACTACTTTCTATTTCACACTTGTTCTCTTAAGGCTTTCTTTTTTCAAAATAAAACAGCCACAACCACCTAAGAAGTTACGCAGGCCTGATATTTTTAAAGCCAGACAAAGTCTCACCAGCAGCAAAGGGCAGATGACAATTATTAGAGAAGAAAACCTGCCATTGTAAGCTCCTTTTGACAGCACATCTTGACAGCTATTGTGCGCAGCTCAGACAGACCCTTCTCAGCAGGAGGCCACAAGTCTGATTAACACCCATTGCCATCTATTTGATAAGACATTTGGGACAAGCACTACACGTCCATAAACTCAGAGGGGTAAGAACTGGGGAGACACCTTTGTTGTCACCTTTGCTCCAGAGTTAATTTGGGTTATTGCTCAAATGACAGTTCTTACTTCACTCCCAGAAAATACAAAATCCTCACACTTGAATTCAGTAATTCCTTTCTGTCTAAGGTACCTACTTTGGAAGGGGATTGAAGGCTAAAGCACAAGCAAAGCTTTCTTTCAAGCTGCTACACAATGTGTCATGAGATAAAGATGGACCGAGTGCTGTTAGCTCTCTGGTTCTTTCCTATAATCCTTTTCTTGAGGACACACAGCTGTCTCAGAACTCACTAGAAGTATGAGGGAGCAGCCCTTAAGCCTGCAGAACTGCAAGATAAACAGCCAGAAATCCCAGCAACACACACAGAGAAATTAGATTAGACTAAATGGTGAACTTGAGTACAAGACTGGATATGCCTCCATTTATGGTACTGCATGATGGTTAACAAAAAATAGCCTGATTTTCTCAGAATATATTTTATAGCTACTTTTGACATGGATTTTTGTTTTGGCTATCTTGTTTCTCTGTGTGGACAATAAGCAGGTAGGTTTATTCACTCAACAAGAAAATATTTTTACTGACTCTGTTGTAAAATATTTTACTCTTCAGAATGGAGAAAATATTTCTCTGTTGTGGATTAAATCACTGTGCTTACAAACTAGGAATGATCATCACAGAAGTGGATGTCTGACAACACCCGGAAACATCAAGTTAGCATACTTGAAAATATCTATAGGGAAAAAAATAAACAAGAAAAAAGAGAATTCCTTAAACCCAAGCAAGCACTTTGGGTTACATGTCTGAGCAGATTTGCCCAAAGTAGGAGTCTTTCATACACTGAAAATACTGAAGGATTACATAAAAATCCTTTTGATAAAAATCAAAAAACAGTGTCTTCCATTTCTCCCAGTATCCACATTTAAAGATCAGAAAGATGTGGATTTTCTGTTTGTTTTGCCTTTTTTTTTTTTTTTTTTTTCTGAACATAAGAATCAAACTGCTACAGTTCCTTGACAATCAGTAACTGAAGTTCAGTTTCAAAGAGGTGGCTTGATACTTGGTGTCATTTAGCTCAAGTATGGATTGGTGACTTTCATACTGTATTAAACCATGAGCTGGCAATGTTGTATGCATCAGCTCTTGATGACAATGTAGACCGTGGGAGAAAATCTGCTTGGAAGCTATGAAAGAAAGTACATTCCTTTGGCTATGAAGAAAATCAGATAATCCTTTGATTCTGGGAATTTCAGCCCGTGAGTCAGTCATCCCTAATGACTGAAATTGGGTCAGCATAGGTAGGTATTGCCACTCACCCCATGACTCAGTTTGACCCTATTGATCCCTGTTTTTATGGCAAAATTGTTTGCATGACTATTGCAGCCTCACAGATGCCCTAATGTACTTTCAAATTATTAATAGTTTGAAACAGGTTTCTAAAGGACCTCACAGGGACTTCTTTTGTTGGACAGAAGTAGGCGCAGTACATCAGATGACCAAGAGCCTAGTATGAGATTTTGTTTGACTTGAAGAAAATATGGCTTAAAGAAACAACAAAAAGAGCAATGATGAAATAAGATTAAAATGAATAGATGAATGTGCTCAAAATATTGTAAGGTCTAAGAGGACTTTAGATGCTTTTAAATACTTCTCTGATTTTCACTTTACCTGTGTCATTCAGCCATATTAAAAAGCTTTAAGACCCTCACTGGATTCTAAAATTAGGAATCAAACCTCTCTGAGCTAAATTGTGCCCATGATGTTTTTTAATAGCAGTTCTTTTTGTGTGAAAATACAAAAATATTACTATCCACAACTGTTTTCCTAGTACACAATATCATTTGTCATGGAAAAACTCAATACAAGTATTCTATGTTTAGTCTGTGCAGGCCCATACAAAGATCACACCTTTGATTCTCTGAGGAATGCATGCTTTTTACAGGCTGATAAATGCAGTACCAGTCGCTTCATCTCGTGGAATGCGTGGTGAGAAGCTGAAACCCAAAGACTAAGACTTTACCTTTTGTCTTTTCCGAAGGATCCAGTTCTTCCAAAGCAGAAGTCTGACTTGCCTGAAGAAGCTCATTCTCCTGCATTAAGTCTCCTGGTTAACCTGTGGCAAAGGATGCATTGCCATTTCTCAGCTGAAACAGACCTCAGAGCAAAATAACAGCTTTCTGTTCATATTTTAAGGTCATGTTATCATAGAGATCAGTTCCTTTCATTGTCTGCACCATTTAATTTTGCACTTGATACACTATCATGCATGAAAAATCGTGGGTTTCCTTTGTTTGGAGGCTGCTTCCTGTGACACATTTAGCAGTGCCAAAAAGCAATAGAGAGGAAAAGCATCTCTTTCAAATGAAAAAAAGTCATTAGTGTTGAATCCAGCCATTAACTTAGACTTGCAAGTAACGAAAGCAATTAATTGTTGTATCATTCATCAGATTAAATCTTCACTTTCAAACTATTTTTTCCAAGAAAATATGGATTTACAGCTGGACATTGGTTTATATAAAACTGTTCGGTTATTCTGATAAAGACAGAATTAGGTTTTCCATTCAGACACTATAAATGTATATTTATTAATAGAGCCTGGAATGGAGTTTGTAAAGGCAAAACCATTTTATTACCATTTGATTAAAGAAAATAAAGGATCTCATAAAAAATACAATATCTTCAGATTTTGAAGATTTTAAATTCACCAACTTCCACTATATTTTTAAAAGTGATACAACAGAATTTGAACCTCTGTATGCTCTGTTTTCTAGGTTCATGACTCATTTTAATCACCATAAATTTTTACCTACAAAAAGAAAAATAATTTGACATATAAATCTAAATACCAGATACAAGGTTCTGTTAAAAAAATAAACAAACCACTTGAATTTGTTACCCGTATCAGCTTCCTACTTTATGTCTGCTTTATGGGAACTACATGATTGAAGAGTAGTTTCTTCATGAATGGTTAGTAACTGGGAGAGTGTGGAAACAGAAATGGAAGTTAGATATTGGAAAGCACTTTCTAATCACAAGAATGTTGAAATAGTAGAAGTGATTGCATGAGAGAGTTGTGGGGCCTCCATTGCTGGAGATTACTCAAACCTCTTTCAAGACTTACACAAGTAAAAGTGCTCATGGTTTAGATGATTGTATCTTGCCACCATTTGAGAATTTTGTTTCTGAAAACTCCATTAAGTGGAGGAGATTTTGTCTGATTTTAAGAAACAAGGTCTGGAAACACATAAGAGTATTTTGGCCTGATGTGTCAACAAAGCACTAGTTAAAAGAATTGGAGAAAAACTTGTAATATTTATTTGACTGTTTCAGAAAATCTTCTCAGATTCATATTTTATGAACTGAAAAGGAAATTAGACCTCAACCAGGAAGGAGGTGGCCAGCTCTGGGGAAGGGCTGGCACCAGCCCTCACTAAGCCTGCTCATCCAAGAGAACATGAAGATCTCTTCCAACATAGCAGGCATGGGAGAGTTTGGAGCTGGATATTTAAGGCCAAACTTAGCTAGAATTGGCTGTCCTGCCTATTGCAGATCAAATAACAAAACAACAATTCTGTGGAGAAATATCCACGCAAAACCAATGATGCCAAAATCTGAAGCATTTTCCATATTTTGTAGATCAGCCATTTAATGCAATTTTCAGTGTCAATCCATCAATTCTAAATGCTTAAGTTACAGAGCACCACAAGAAGTAAGACTAGCTATAAAAAACTGCTGTTGTGCTAAGGAGTAAATGGTTTAACACTTGAAGGTTTGAAGAGATACACTTTTGAGGTGTGACAGCCTCCCACTTTGAGCAGATGAAAGCTAAAAGGAAAAAAAAAAAAAAAATAACCTACAGCTTGGTGACTTTGCCCAACTCCATAAATTGGAAAATAGTCCTAATAGTATAGACAATACTGAAATCCTAAACACGCATCATGGCACGCAGAAGAGGCCCTGATTCGTTTTGGGAAATCTAACTTCACACTGATGGGATTTGAAGCCTATTTCAACCTATTACAGGAATAAAACTTATTGAAATGTTGACATAGAGACAAAACTGAATACAGAGGAATAAGAAATTCTGTATCAAAATTACTAAAAGCTGGTCCTTGTAGAGTTTGCAATATTGTATTTGTGCCAAAATTCAGCCACTTAACAGAGGCCAACTTTGCAAGCTTAAGCATCAGAACAGACATTTTTCACAGAGCTGACACTAGGAAACAAATCCAGATTATTTAATTGCTGAGTGTACTTCAAGAGACAAAAAGGGCTAGATTTAGACACTAACATTCTAAATTTTTTCACCTTCAATAAGTAATTGAACAGAAGTACATGCAGTTCTTATTCAGATATTTACTCTATTCAAGGTGCTTCTGAGCAATTAGCTCTTGGAAGGGTTTAGAATCTGGGGGGGAAATTTTAAAAAATTGGCTAGAGTATGATCAAGAAAAAACAATGCTTTTGCAGTTTCACTTGTGGCAGCACATTCTGCACATAAACAGGTTGATATCTCTTAAGAACATTTGCACTTGGGAACCTGTGTTGTATTTGGTTGCAAGCAGCTCCCAGCAGTCACCAAGTTGCATCTGCCATGACTGTAGTATGCTTGCTGCCTCTCAGGAGTTTCCAGAAAGGTTCTTTTCACAAGGCTGCCAACTGTGGACAGTCAGGTAGCTTTCTGCAGGGCTCTCCAACCTGCTGCTATTCATAGCATCATGGAATGGTTTGGGTTGGAAGGGACCTTAAGTATCATCTAGTTCCAAGACCCATGCCATGGGCAAGGACACTTCCCACTAGACCAGGTTGCTCAGAGACCCACCCAACCTGGCCTTAAACACTTCCAGGGATGGGGCATCCACAACCTCTCTGGGCAACCTGTTGAGACTGGAGAAAAGAGGACTCAGAGGGGATCTGATCAAATCCCTCACAACCCTCACAGTGAAAAACTTCTTTACACCTAATCTAACTCTCTCTTCCACCAACTTTAAAGCTGTTACCCTTTTCCTGTCACTACATGCCCTCACAAAAAGTCCATCTCTAGGTTTCTTGTAGGTCTCCTTCAGGTACTGGAAGGCTGCCATAAGGTCTCCCCAGAGCCTTCTCTTCTCCAGGCTGAACAACCTGAAGAATTCATTCTGAAGGAAGAAACCTGCAGCTGAACAAATGAGGAAGAGTCAGTTTTGTTCTAGATCCTCTCACCTTCCTGTAAAGCCCGGATGGACAGTGCAATCTTTCTGCAACAGCTGTGAAAGGAAATTCAGGTCTTCAAGTCAAGGCCATAGAGTCTGTAGTTTGCCAGTGGTCTGGCCTCTCCTTTTCCTACTGGCTCTTTACTGAGCTATCCATCATTAAGAGTTTCTGTCTTGGTGAGAAATTCCCTACTAGTACTGAGAGTCTTTGCCCACATTCCTAAATCTCTCTCTCACTATGTATGACATCTCTGCACCACTCTAACTTTCACTACTATTAATGAGAAAATCTGTAGTACAAGGCTATGAATAGGATTAGGCTAGCCAGATAAAACAGCTGTTAGCATTTGCTCTGGAAAATCTAGCTATCTTTTTCTGAGTCTAAAAATAAAAGTAGTAAAGAAGCCAAAGCAAATAACCTTGGGGAAAAAAAGGCAGTAAGTCAGGTTTGCCAGATTGTGCTTGCTATTTAACCCTTAGAATTTTACACACTAAACCTGGTTAGTTATATTTGTTGATAGTGATGGGGAGAGATGTTCCTTATAAGAGAAGTTGCTCAATGACAGACAACCTAATTCATATGCATAAAGTGCCAAAGGAATTGCTCAAGAAAATGACTACTAGATTGATGACCAAGGTTAAGACACTGCTAAATGAGTCAGAATTTAAAAGCACTTTTCTTTCTGGAATAAGACAATCTATTTAAGTTATGGTACTAATACATGAAGTGAAATGAGCATATCTTAAAAAAATATTCTATTTTGCTTATCAGACACACTTCAGAATCACTTTGAGTTTTAGGATGAACAAGAATACATATACATTTCCCTAGACTGTTTTGTTTATAATATCTTCACTAGGAGGAAAAAGGAAAGAACTTTGCCTTCCTACATGCAACAGCTTTACAGATGCAAGTATTGAAGTGTATTAACCTTATACTGCTTGGAAATCTGAATTAGACAGTTAACAGGAGACAAGTGTATGAAAAAAGAACTTAAGGCAACTAGAAGACACTGGACAGATAAGCCTCAGATTCTGTAGCAGCACAGAATAAATAAGGAATAATTAATTTTTAATCCTGAAATGTCCTTTCCTATCTGGGCATTACTCAGACTGCCACAGAATTGCGTGGTTAAGATTCAAGCTCTACTAGTTTAAGTAGAGCAAATCACTATAATAAAATAATGGAGCAGGACCATGATAAAAATAGTACCTAGCAATAATGTGCTGAGAACTCAACTTGAGTTTAGGTGGTACATAAACTTCTGGAGTGATTAGTCATGGTGGACATCTATCTTCATTCTTTAAAGGCAGCACCCAGCTCACAAAATCAGTGGTGGCTTGAGGCAGCTGCAATTAGAAATAGTACAGGCAACAGAAGAAATGCAGTTCCAAAAAAAAAGCAAAGTTTATTAACACAGATATTAACCCCCTCCTAAAATCAGAAAAAGCCTCCCACACTCATGAGCAATTCATTTAGTTTTCCATTAAGAAGCTAATGTAAATTATGACTATTACTATTGAGAATCACACATGCTTACTGCCTGAAGAGAACATGCTGAGATGTGACATGGATATGACATAGGAGAATCTGTGTTTTGTTAATTTTCCTTTCACAGGAACTGATTTCCTTTCCAATGGGCTGGTTGTAAGGCCCAACAAAAATAACTTGGTTCTATCACCAGCATACTATTGAAGTGTGGGAAGACTCTTAAAACTCAAGAAAATAAAAAATAGCACTTATTTTTTACTTTCTCCCCCCACAGCAGTTCATATAACATGGAAGAATAGTTTGCTGCATTGATTCAGAAGGAAAACTCATACGTATTGTTGACAGAAAACAAGAAAGTGAAATAAGGAATTGACTACATAAGTCATTACTGCTAATTTTGATACACAGTATAAGAAGTCTAAATATTGATTTTAAATCAGCAGAAATAAATATATGTATTTTTTAAATTAAACCCACAATAAATCTAATTTCTCAAAGCTTAATCCTACCTTACAACCTCCAGGACAACATCAGAAGAAAAAATTCAAGGGTTAAAAATGTCTTTAAACAAAGAATTAATTAAAAAGGCCTCTTCTTCACTCTTTTTCTGGCTTCTGCACTTCAGTAGGGAAATACAGTGACATCTTTTATCACCTAGACCTTCTTGCTAGACAGGACATATTCTACTGCTACAGCTGGAACCACAAAAAGGTGTCTGGGTTAGGAATGAAGTTAAGCATTTCTTTCTCAGCTGATAGTACAGGAGGCTGAAGACAGTCATGCAGTGAATCAGGTATTTCTATATTTTACTTTATGTGAGGTAACAGTGAGGCCTAGAAATAAGGTAAGCAAATTAACATCATATAGGGTAAGGTTTTGTATTTTGACAGGTTGCCAAAAATAAACAACAGCTCTTCCTTAACTTCATCCTGGGGGTTCAGTAGAACATTCCTGGCCTCCAGATTGTCAACAGTAGTTAGCAAATCACCCTCCTACCCTGCTTATACTATGTCAATTACACCTCATTATCAAAAGCTATCAAGATTTTCTCACTACTGAGTATTGCTTTAAGTCACATTCTTACAGATTTAACCATTACTTACAGTACGCTCCTGCTTTTTCTGAGGGGCCTGAGCTCCAGGGGTACTGCCATAGCAGAGCCTTCCTCATTACCATCAGGTTAAAAACAGTGCAACACGTTCATTAATTCTCCAATTCTTTAATACTATCATGACAAATAAGTAGCACCCTTGGTGACTTTATTAGCAGATTGTTTCAACCGTGTGTCTGCCAATACAGCCTTAGAGAAGATAGAAGCCTTGCTCACTACTTCAAAACTTAGTTAAAGGGATTTTCAATACTTTCTCTAAGATCCACTTGTTTCATGAAGGTGGCATAAGCATCTTTTTCTATTGGTGTCAAAGTTTTAGAGAGTCGAAATTCCTTCTAGGTTTTCTAGAATCAGAACTACAATAACTGAAGAATACTAATTTTTTCCACTCCATTCATTTTCACAAATTATTCTGACAAAATTAATGTCCTTGCTGTTGCTATACTTCCTTTGTGAAAGGCCTGGGAAGTTTATTCTTGTAACATCTGCAAGTGCAAAAATAAACAGTTGGGTACATTTCCTCATGGACCATCACTCAGAGAACAGAAACAGCGAGACACAAAAGTACACACACCATTACAAGAGAGAAAGATTTTCATTCTTTTCATTTCATCTTCAATCTTATGTTTTTGAGAACTTCTAAAATGTCAGCTAGCTACAAGCTCACGTAGAAAAACATTAAGCTAAATAAAAGATCATAGAGTCCTTTAGGTTGGAAGAGACCTTTAAGATCATCAAGTCCAACCATTGAGCCATTAGGGCTCTAAAGTCCTCTGCTAAAACACATCAGAATCTGTCAGGGCTGGAAGGGACAACAAGGATCACCCAGTTCCAACCCCTCTGCCATGAGCAGAGACACCTCCCACTAGATCAGGCTGTCTAGAGCCTCATCCAGCCTGGCCTTGAAGACCCCCAGGGATGGGGCCTCAACCACCTCCCTGGGCAACCCATTCCAGGGTCTCACCACTCTCATGGTGAAGAACTTCTTCCTCACATCCAGCCTGAATCTGCCCACTTCCAGCTTTGCCCCATTCCCCCTAGTCCTGTCATTACCCGATAGCCTAAAAAGTCCCTCCCCAGCTTTCTTGTAGGCCCCCCTAAGATTCTGGAAGGCCACAATAAGGTCACCTCAGAGCCTTCTCTTCTCCAGACTGAACAGCCCCAACTCTCTCAGTCTGTCCTCATAGGAGAGCTGCTCCAGCCCTCGGATCATTCTGGTGGCCCTTCTCTGGACACGCTCCAGCAGGGCCACGTCCCTCTTGTAATGGGGGCTCCAGAACTGGATGCAGTACTCCAGGTGGGGTCTCACCAGAGCAGAGGAGAGGGGGAGAATCACCTCCCTCGACCTGCTGGCCATACTCCTCTTGATGAACTTAGGTGTGTGCACACTCAGACCTCCAGAGATACATTCAGAGAGCTTTTCAACAACCTCTGTCCTATTTGAACTAATATTTACTAAAATAAGTTACCTGTTAGTATTATGTCTCACTTCATGTCTCCAACATAAATCACCCCCAGGTAGTATGGTCAGATCCAGAAGCAAAAAAAGCCCTAGAGTGAATGCTGAATTATTTACAGATTTTCATCTGTAAGGGTTGAAAGAGACACCAGTGCAGTAACATGTCGGGCAATGGCTTGGTAGAAGCTCTCACAGGGTCATCAATGGACAACCTGTACAAGATTTATGAGCACCAATTCAGCTTTCATTGTTTAAAAGAGAAAAAAAGGATGTGGCAGTGTTTTCCTGTTTCTTTCCCCCTCACAGGGCTTTGATGAGACCTTGGAGAATCCTCTATGAAACTTTGTTTCACTGAATTTAACAATGGATAGGTTAGCTCTGACAGCAGAGCGCTGCACTTGGCACAACACTTCCTTCCCAGCTCCATCTCAGGACCTTCTCAAGTCTCTGCACAGATTTGTCACCAAAACCACCGACTTCAACCTGGCTTCCTTTACAAAGGAACATGCCAACCTTCTCTTTTACGAGTGGCTTTGATCTAATTTCAGCTGGATCTATGTTCATATCACAGCTGAGATTCACCCTGCTTCAATCTTGAGAGAATCAAAGGGTTTTGTAAAGCCATGGAGACAAGTCCACTCTGATTAATGGCAATGCAAAGCAGAGAAATGAGTGCTGCTGCTGCTCAGCTGGAAACTGTGTTGAAGCACCACAACATTGTCCAAGGTAATCAGACAATTTAATAGTTTTATTCAGCAAATAAACATTTTAACCCTGAGATTCTGAGTCTAGTTATTTTAAGAAAATGGATCTCTTTTTTTTGCTATTTGCATGCACACAGAGACAGCTCTAACAGATTAAACTAATCTCTCCTAATTAGATTTTTTTACATCACAATTGGATGATGGTAAGGGTATATTTGTTTTCTGTGTTCAACCACATCACCTATGCCTGTGACTCATTTTTGCTTTGTAGAGTGTGGCATCTTTGAAAAAGAAAGTTTGAACATATATATGGGGCCTACCATTTCACACGGGAGGGGAAAATATAGTTTATTTTATGGAGCACACTGCACAATTTCTCTGGTACTTCTACCCACAGTAGTCACTAGGATTTAGGTATTTTCTAATGGTTTAGGTATTTTCTAATGATTATTTCTGTGGTTTGTTGCCAGCAACAAAAAAAAAAAAGTAATTGAATTAAGGTAATTTAATTTATGTATCAGAATGTAATGAAAGCAATGAGTGGAAATAGAGATTTGGTGACGGTTCTTGCATTATATGTACAGTAAAAACCTGACATATAAGCTCCCTGTGATGTACTTCATGAACATCTACATGCAATCCATACAGTCATATGGTATGTGTGTTGTTATCCCCCACACCTACACATGACATAGTTTTAACAGCTATTTTGAATACCAGCATTTTATTAATTTCCAGGCTTATTTCTGACTTTTGACTACAAAATCAAATCTGGCTAAAGCTTGTTTGTCTAGCAATTTATTAAAAAAATCCATAGTAAACTCTCCAGCAACAGAAGCAAAGATTTCTCTAAAATTAATAGAATTTTAAAATTACCTCAAAATGTAACTTTGAAAATTTGCACACTTTTGTACGGGGTTTACAGAGAGAATAAAAAAAAGCCCAGTAAAACTTCTGTTTGAAAGGTGTATTTCTAAGAATCAATCAGAATCTTACTCCTCCACATGTCAGACAGAGAAATGTGGCATCTTAAAGAGGTCTTATCCACACGCAAACCCAGCAGTGGGCTGATCTCCCCCATCTGTGGTTAAATGGCACAAAGCACACCAAGTGCAAACTCAGAAAGCATGTTTTCTACTTCTCAAGTAATACAGTTCACTTCACACAGACACTTTTCTGTCATCCAACAGCATAAGGGCCAAGGACTGAGGACTTTTCTAGCATTCACCTTCCTCAAACAATTTGTGTTTTGGAAGATTTAGGATGGCTTTTTAGTCTACCCATGAGTGAACATATTTTTCAAGGACTTTATGTATCTCTGATTTAAAATCAGAACCTCCCTTTCTCTACCAACAAGCATGCAGATAAAACATTTTATTCAGAAAGACTTGCCTCCACAGTATCCTCTTGTGAAACCTACTTCCATGTGGACATGTTTATTTAAAATAGCATTGTCGGACATTCCTCCTCCTTCAAAAAAACCCTTTAATAGTGGAAAGTTGAAACAATTTGTCCTGTTTTCCCAGTTTGTGTACCTTGACAAGTGGGATGGCCAACAAAGAGCAGATTTATCGGGAAACAGTGAGAGCTGAGAACACAGCACCCCCCCACTGCATACCTAGGGGTTCCTTCAGATAAGCTGCAGTCTAGCCCCATGGACTGAACATACATTAGCAGCTGCAGCCCACCAGGTACACTGCTGAGGCACATATTCCAGTTTAGTCTCATCCCAAAATACTCAGGTTTGTGTGTTCTGATATCACTCTTTACTGTTAACTACAGTTGTATGTAGACAAGTCACTTAAAAAGTACAAACACGCCCTGACCTAAGTTACCAACGTTAGCATATATGCACACTAACTGCCTTCACAGAGCATTTCACGCCCCTGCTACACAGCAGAGGCTAAAGAATTCATGGATTTGCAAGCAAAAAATTGACTTCTTACATAGAAGCAATAAAATATCCAGAAAACTTAAAAGCTTACCTCATGTGTGAACACTGCTGTGCTACGGAAAAGAGAAAAGTTCAGCCTGGCTGCAAAGAAACACATATCTTAGATGCAGTTAGTGCCTGCAGAACAGCACTGCTCAGTTGTAAGGAGATTGTTTTAATCCTCTGCTTGATACAGAACAGCTCAATCTGCAAGTTTAATGACTCCTGAATAAAAATCCTCCCAAATGTCCAATGTAACTTTATGTTGCCCACGCACAATAAAGTCTGTACTGGGAGGTTGGTATTTCTGAAGGTATTTCTTCAGATCTGAACAAACCCTGTATTTGAAAAAATGGTCTCAGTAGAGTAGTTCTGGTAGCATTAGGAGCCCTGCTAAACAAACAACTGTCATGACTAATTAGGTCAGCGACTTATGCAAGTCAGTGCCGTGCCAAAGCTGTAAGAGGGATGAGGTTGTGCATTACAACTTCAGAAAACACAATGACCAAGAAAAATCTAACAAAGAAAGGTTTCCTCCCCAGAGAAAACTTTGCATGACCCAGAACCCTGTCACCTGGGGCAGGTGAGGGGGGATTGCTGCAATTCAGTTGGGGTGAGGTGATTTCAAACACAAGACCTCCAGAAATCTGCATAAGAAATTAAAGGAAAAAAAAAAATCAGGACTGTTAGTAACATTTCCAGTCGAAAAGAAAGCCATTCTTTCCACGCAGCCTAAGGGTCTGTTACTGTGGCCAGTCACTTCCTGCCTCCACCATTTTGTGGAACCTGCGCGGGCCAATGGCAGCCACTGCTTCTCGGGCCTGCTGAGGTGCTCCTTCACAGGGAGGGGAAGGCCTCAGTGTGCCAGCCTGAACAAAACAGTCCTGGTATCAAGGAACAAACATTTACGAGTTAGAAAGTCACACACTGGCCCTTAGGTCCCCGCCTCCCAGCTCTCCACAGGCTGCCTTGGACCCTGGTGTGGCAGGAAGGTTCTGGAAGAGCTCTCCAGCCCCCACGCTGCTGCAGCTCCTCCTTCTCCTCCTCTGGTTCAAAGGCTTTAATTTCAAAAGAAGTGCACTTGGTCCTTCACTTGTATTGCATCAAGAGTCGAGGACTTTATAAAGCAAGGACATGCATAATTCATCTGTTGAAACTGATTATTTCTTCATAAAATAATGTGGTTTTATGAGACACCTACTTATCCATATACAGAGGGGCACTGTGCCCTCCTGCTCCTGGCCAAGCATGCCAGTAGCTGCTTGGCTATGGGAAAAATTAAAAGACGACCCAAAAGCATGTTTAAAACAGCAGAAACCTTTCACACTAGCAAAATGTAGAAGCAGAAAGTACATAAACAATATAACTACCAGTAGTAACCAGTATTAGGACTTGGTAAAGAAACATTCATCTGTGTCACACAGATTGGTACATGTAGTCATCATTCTCTATCTCAACAGACTGCTCTGGGGAGTATGAGGTCCTTTATCCAACTAGACAAAACAGTTTTTATTACAATTCCTTAAGCCATTAGCATATCCACAGAATCATGAAATGGTTTGGGTTGGAAGGGACCTTAAGTATCATCTAATTCCAAGCCCCATGCCATGGGCAGGGACAACTCCCACTAGACCAGGTTGCTCAAAGGCCCACCCAACCAGGCCTTAAACACTTCCAGGGATGGGGCATCCACAACCTCTCTGGGCAACCTGTTCCAGTGCCTCACAACCCTTACAGTGAAGAACTTCTTCCTCATGTCTAAATAAGTCTATCCTCCACAAAGTTTAAAGGCATTTCCCTTTTCCTATTACTACACGCCCTTGTAGAATGTCTGCCCCTCCAGCTTTCGCGTAGGGCCCTTTAGGTGCCGGAAGGTCACTATAAGGTCCCCCCAGAGCCTCCTCTTCTCCAGGCTGAACAATCCCCAACTCTCTCAGCCTGTCTTCATAAGAGAGGTGCTCCAGCCCTCTGATCATCTTTGTGGCCCTCCTCTGGACTTGCTCCAACAGGTTCATGTCCTTCTTGTGTTGGGGGCTCCAGCAGTGCCAGACATAAGCTAGAATAAAAATAGTGAGACAACAGATTTAATTGTAGTTCACAGATTAATTTGCCAACTTGTGACCCTAATCTGTACTCATCAGCACTATCCTTTCACAACTGTGCTATGCTACAAAGCCTGCAATGTTTCATTAATGCTATTTCTTCTCATTAACCAGTTGTGTGGGGTTCCCCCCACTCTCAAAGTGGAGCAAACGCCCATCCATGTTAAGAATCATTTATCCCTCCTCTTCTTTTATTATGCAACTCACAATACCAGTCTGGGCGGATAGCAGCATCTTTCATCTTCAGTTTTTCTACAGTATGAGGCCAGCTCTCCAAAGAAACATCTCCTAGCATAGCCAGAGCCATTCAGTGGTATCATGGCCTTTTTGTCAGGAGTGTAAGCCATTTCTGTGGAAATGGGACAAGGAATTGGAATTCAGCAGTGTGTCTTTAGCATTTTCTGTTCTGGAAATGAAAGTCACATAACATCCACTGAATGCAGTGTGGGATTTTATTAGGGGAAAAAAAGCCAAAGAAAATGGAATAGGAAAGTCCAGTATATTTTACGTTGTAAAAATAGAAAAGTGATTCTATTCTTTTCCTGTCCTCTGAGAGTCCTCTTGGTTCTTATATCAGTAGAAAGTACCATGCTAAAACAACTGTACTCTATAATACATGAGAAAGGGTCAAGAAAATTGTAATCTCATTAAGAAAAGTGTGCCACCCCCTGTCCCCAGAAGACAGATGCAGCAGAGTACTACACTATTGCAAAGGCCACTTGTCTGTATTTTAATAAGTTAGAAGAAATCCAGATATAGAAGCCAGAGTCACTGAAATGTTAACAAGTTAATATATTTCAAAGCAAATTTAAGTGTACACGTAAAAACCATTTAACACAAAGTGAAAACCATTAGATGCACCTACTAATGCAGATTTTTGGTTATTTGCAGCTCTTTCACTGAAACTTGGAAGCAATGCTCTTCATTTCAGTTACCCCAGGCTAAATGGTACAACTGATCTACAGCAAGCCAATCACTGCCTCTTCATTCACCTCGGAAAGACAGCACCACTGCAACTGACAAACCTCTCCAGAAGGGCATCCAAACAACACCTGCTGTACATGTTTGCCCCACTCACTAAGCTATACAAGAAACCAGACACAGACTGATTGCTGCTTCTGAATAGTAAAGCTCAGTAAGTGCATCCTTGCTGTACAAAAAAAAAAGTGACAAATAGAAAACTGGCAACAGATAACCACGTCTGCCTAAAATATACACATATGATACATAATTATGGGCCATGCTGGCCAGTATGTAAGTCTGCTCAGGAGCAAAGCTTTAATTGCACAGATTAGAAAACTGAACAAACACTTTTACAGAGCAAAGCACAAGCTTTGGTTTATGCTTGGACAGCAGACATTATACCTTCCATTTTTATTAGAACATCTATTATGAAAAATGGCTCCTTTGACTGCTACAGGTAATAGTTGTTTCCCTATGAATAAGCACACCATTCCATACAATGAAATGAAGCTCAGTATCTTATTCAATGAACCCCTTAGATGTATCGAGACTGGGAATGCATTAAATCTTTATGAAAAGCTACTGAATTACAACAAGTTGACTTCCTTCACAACTCCCCAACCATCCCCCCCATTTTTAAAATGTTGCATATATAAAAATAACTCCAATATGGCACAAAAGTGGGATTCTCAAGAAAAGGCAAAGGATAAAGGGGCAACAGGAAGCTCCACTGGCAACATCAACGAATTACATACAGTCCAACAGGAATTTGCACCCTATACAAAATGAGCTTCCCTGTGTTCCAGTTCTTGGATTCTTTTTGGTCTCAGTCTCTGATAAGGAGGCTTCAGATCTGCGGGGTGAATATCCTCTGAGCTAGTTTTTTGTTCATTTGTGTTTTGTTCAGGATCACCTGATGGAAGTGCAGAGCTCCTAGCCAGTTTCACAGCATTATCCTGGTGAAGAACAGAGCTAGCACTGGTTGGTGCACAAGCTTTAGCAAAAGAACCCTCTTCACTTTGTTTTGATTTGTTAGAAGGTGGTTTGTAAAATGTTCCTGGAGGTGGCTGCAATGTTCTTGGTGCCCTGAAGGTAGCAAGAGGATTGGCATCAGGACCACTCCCTTCTGCTGCTGTCCTTCCTGACCTGACAGAAACAGAATATGGTTTACTAGGAAGAATGGCATTAGCTGGATCGTTACTAGCACTGCACAATGTAGATAAGGCACCCGCAGTTCCACTCTCAAACGCTAGGTCCTCCTGGGGCACGTTAGTCATGATCATTGCTGTCCTTGCTGTCATATCATACTGTTTATATTGCTTGTCCCAGGGTTTTCGCAGCATCTGTGTGTCGTAACAAGGAAGCCTGCAGCAGGTGTTAACAGCAGAGAGTGCCTTTGCCTCTGAAACTTCTTCGATAGTTGGGCTCCTGCCAAGCTTCTCTGGACTCACTGCTCCTGCATTTCGTGAATTCCTTTCATTCAAAACACAGGGAGGAAGTAGTCGTTCTACAGGCAGGCTCACAGGGCGAGTGGCAGGTTTTGTCCTTGGAACCCGCAGTGGAACTTTGGTAACCTGACGATTAGGTTTCGCAGGAAATAAATTAACTTTACAGCTGTCTTCACCCGGAGAAACAAATGGATCATTGTCTCTCTCTGGACTCACAGCATCATCTAGAAACACACAAAGAGATGTGACTGCATCTTTGCACCAAATACAAGTCGGCAAGACTTTTACCAGTGGAACATGAACTTTATTTATGATGCCTTGACAGTTGGTATTTTAGCGGGCTAACAGTTTTTAGCACACCTTCTACACGTACTAGAAGCATCCCTTCTATGTTTCACTTGTATTGAAATGTTAGCATTTCAATACAAGTGAAACATATTGTACAGATGTAATCAAGCAAAACACTACGGAGAAGACATGCAAAGAGACTGTACTTTTTTTTTTTTTTTTTGGCTGGTGCTTTCCCATCCCTGAATACTTTCAGTTTTAGTGTTTCAGACTGTTGCATTGTTAAATGTCCAGGACATGACTGAACTGATGACACCAGCTGAAAATCAGTATAGTTAAAAGGGATCATGTAGAGTTCAACAACAGGTACAAAATCATACCTACATTAAAAGAAACCATTGTAGTAGTACAGGCAGAAAAACAGATAAAAATTGGTATAGAAGATTGATAATTAGTTTAGCAAACCTGGCTTTTTTGGAGCAGAAATATCAATACCCAACATGGTGGTAGCTGATGATTCTGTCAGAGAGCCTTCTGGCTTAGTTGCAGTGAGTGCCAATGATACACATTCTGTGGGAAAACAACAGTCAAAACATGTTAAATGCTGGATATTGGCTTGCAGCATCACCGTGGATTTCAGAAATCCACAGTCACAGTGTAATTATCGTGTTTTTTTTTTTTTTTTAAAAAAAAAGGAGACACCAAAATACCGTTGTATTTGCTTACCAAATACTTCACGCTCTGATTTCATAAACACCAGTTTCTTGAAAGCCTTTGGAAAGATTTAATTCTGTTCCTCTTACAAAGATAAACAGTATGTCAAGCAGTGATGAGCAGGTTTTATCACTTTCTTCTGTCTGAACTGAAGAACTGCACACACTATAATCTAATGCATCATGACTGCTTATTCACCCATCCCAAGACTTAATAAGAGCACACTAACCAGTTACAGATGTATCTACTTGTTCTTTCGTATTCTTGCTGTTGTTTGATTCCAAAAACAATGCAGCTTCTTCTGAGGCTCTGCTTTCACTTGGAGCTATCAGAATACCCTGTTAACAGAATTCAGAGCAAAAGTAAATGAGTACTTGAGAGGAAATGCACACCTTAAACAAACAAACAACAACAAAAAAGGTTTAATAGAAATGTGCTGTGTCAAATGCTGCAGCATTTCAGTGAAGTTAAGACGGCACAGGTAAAATTGCAGCAGCACAAGAAAAGTCACTCACTTCCTTTACAGCAACAAACAACTTCCTCTGGGGCTGTGGCTCCCTCTCTTCTGCTGATCCAGCAACTCTGACTGTAATGGCAGATTCTTCAGGCTGAGAGGTACTCAGAAGTGGTTTCAAAGAAACATCAAATATCTTTTCATAGTATGTTATGAGCAGCTCCACTACCCGTGCCTGATAAGGGTAATCCACAAGTGATGACAAAGAAACCGTAGCATCTGTTTGACGTGGCCTGATCAAAGTTGGGCCAAATATTATGCCAAGGTTGCTGGCTGACATTTTATTTTCATCGGACTGTTCTGTAACCCTGCACAGAGGGGGGGGAAAAAAAATCCCAAACTCCAAGAGTCAGAGTGTTTTATTACTTCAGAAATACTTCATATATTAAAATAATACCTTAATGTCTAAAAATGCTAGAAGACCACAGGAAGGCAGAATCTTCAGTGCCAACTGCATTTAACAGCAGCTTGGACTAAGCACTTTCCACATGGTGGGGTTTTATGTCTTGTTTGGTTAATGTTACTTGTGCCTATTTGGCATTTCTGGAGTTGAGGAAAAGAACATCTCCCTCATTCTAAGCAATAATATAGCTGTGGCTCAATATTACCCTTTTCTATTGGTAGTCATCAGCTTGGTACATCCTCATCACACATCATCATACAATCTGGCATTTGGAGGACAAGGAAGTGAAAAGTAACTGGAGAACAATTATTAACAGACATGATACAAATTTCAATTTTCTGCTAATAGCCACCAAAACCACTGCCCTCTCTGGGTCATACCGTGATTTCAATCACACCTAGGTCCCTGCAGCTGCCACCATTAGTACTCACTGATCCCAATGCTAGCACAGAATCAAGAATAACAGAGCTCAGCTCTTTCCCTCCTTCCTTTACGTTTCATATTCTTCTCTCACCTGAGATTTCATTACATTAGAAAAGTAAACAGCAACAAAACAATGTCTTGTAAGGCATATGTGACTTCTTTCCTCTACAATCATCAAAAGGGTACAAGAATTTCCTAGTATGCAGCATGTAGCAGTTTTTTTCAACATCAGTTTGCATTTAAAGTCTTCTCACCTGTGAAGGTGTCCAATAAGGTACTGAAGAGTGTTATAGTTTGGTACAGGCAGTTGTTTCAGAAGATCTTTAATTTTAATGATGATCCTATTCAGTTCAACACAGATTGACTGTCTTGCCTTTGATTTAGGGCTAGCTTGTTTAGCATCCAATTCCTCATTAACATTCTGGCTTTCTTTTGCAAGTCCAATGAACTCATTGTAAAGCCGAAATAAAATCAAGGGTTCTGGAAGCTGAAGAAAAAGAACGTTTCAGAAACATACTCATGCCTGAATTTTCACTTGTTTTTAGCTTGTGTTTAAGCTCCCTTCTGTTCCTCAACTTTGGTCCAGCATCTTTTCTTAGATGATGACACTGTTCAATCCTTGTTTATTAGCTCAAACGACAATTTGTAAAACCCAATCCCAGGTAACAAAACCACTCCTCCCGACATCTTTCTCTGGAAATCTCTTGCTAGCCATTTCCTGCAATAGCTTCAAAACTGAGTGTTTATCAATACATGTACAGATTTCAAGAAAGTGCTATGAGGGATGATGTTACATTACATATGCACAAATACCGTGATAATAGTTACTTTTTTTTTTCTCCAGTCTTTGATAGTGTATTAGTTGGGATACCAAGTTTGGTCCATATTACAGTTTTGAAAATTGGATTTTAGGCCAGGTAAAATTCAGTATTAGTTGTGAGTTAAGTATTCTCTCAGTATGAAAACAAATGTTGATAATAATTTAAAAATAAACAATAAGATAAAACCCTCAAACTTCACCTCATTATTTACATTGCCTCAGCTTAGATAAAAGCAAAAATACACTAGATAAAAGTCAAAATAATCCTTTTTAATAACTAGTCTCAAACATAGTTTAACTCAGAATTCTGTCTAAAAATGTCTTAACTGCATGTTTCTAGCACTGTTCCTACACTTCAAATGAGCAGGTTTACCTAAAAACCCACATCAACAGGTCAGCTATAAAGGAAGACCAGAAAAGAATATTATTTGACTCTTTTTTTTTTAATATAAGCCTCACTGAAAATACAGCACAATGCCTCATATTGGTACCCTAGTATGAAGTGTATTCAGGTAAAAAGGTAGCATATTTTAAGTAGGGAGAGTACACCTTTGCAATTTTTGAAAAGCACTTAATAGTGATGATAACAGGACTGGAATGTTCCCCTCTGACAGGCAGTGTAAGGAACAGGACAGGACCCATGCAGCTAAGGATTATCCTTTTCAGGGTTAGCAAGTTTTCAGAGTGACTTGGTAATTTCACTGGGCAACACCCCAGCTTCAGTTTTTCAGACACATACTGAAACTGTGTTGGAAAACTCCATCATGAAGTTTTAAAGCTCCATTTTGAAAGAAAAAGGTGGATAATC
>NW_008612997.1:0-45047 GCF_000691845.1 Merops nubicus | reverse complement strand
TTTCCCTAATGAACACATCATCATGACCATTACAAGTGCTCCATGAAATTTATTGGCATATATTAACAGCAAAATATCAGCATCTGTCTGCTTGAGGAGGCAAGAACATGGGAATGCTTTAAACTTCACACAGGACAGGCAAATTCAGTAAACGGAAAGGTTTCAGAAGTGAAAGCTTCACTACATGTGGATAAACAAAAGCTCATTCTGCACATAGTACTAATATTTAAAGAGATATTATGCCTGTCACAGGCTCCATGTGAAAAGAAGCCTACTGCAACTATACAAGGCACTCACTTATTCATCTGCTGCAGGACTGCTGAAAAGAATTTTTTTTTTCCCCTTTTGTACTGAAGAAATATACTATATGACTTCAGATTTCCATCTGACCTCTCCAGTACATACCTGGCGGAGATACAACTTGAGAACATTGCTGATATCATGTGCATAGAGTTCTGAGAGCTCGACCAAATCCTTTCCATTTTCAAAAGCTTGACAAAGCTTTTCCACTCTTGATTTGGCTCCATTCACACGATAGATACCCTGAAATTAAAAGATCAGCACAACTCTATTTTAACTTGAAAGGAAAGTGTGAAACACAGATGATATCAACAGTACATCATTAACAACTTAAGAGGCACTTGGTTGTGTTGTTGGTGTTTTTTTTTTCTTTTTTTTTTTTTTTTTTAAAGCTTGTTCATACTTAACTTTTATAAACAAACTTGATCATACCTTGACATTCAGTGCTCTGCTTTCAATTTCTGACGTACACTTTTTGATGATGAAAGGAACGCCATCGGGAACATTTTTAGCAGCTTGGGCAAATTCCACTCCAAACAAGTGAAGCCTTCCATGAAGTTTTTTGTGCCCACATTGAATAGCTAAAGTCTCTAAACATTTTTTATGGCATGCAAGTGAACACTACAGGGGACGAAAAAAGCACATGGTTTGACACAATCCGATACCATAAGAAATATCTCTGCTGTGTGTTATCCCATATGCGAGCAGAAGGGAAGATTTGTTAAGTCTGTTGTGCTTTTGCTCTGAGTTCACAATGACTCTATGAGCCACATAGTCTCTACTTTTCATACAGCAAAATAATGCAAGTTTCCAAACCTTCTGACTTTATATAAATCCCAAGCAGCAATTGAAACTATTTTTCAACTTACCTCCTCACATTCAGCTCCCTGAAATACCACTAAGCTGTCACATTCTCTGCATTTAGATGGAGCTCTCAGCTTCCGTAGCTTGTGTGTTTGTGCTGCTTTGGACATATTAGCATTTCTGAAAGGTCCTGGAGAATTTGCAGTTTCAGATGTCAGATCATTTAAACCTGGAGAGAGTTTCTCTGTTACTGTCATTCTAATACTCGCTATTGGGATAGGCTATTTATTCTGATTTTTTAGAACTGTGCTGTACAACACAGTTGTTGTTACTTACAGAATTCTATCAAAGTAATCAAAAACATTTCAATCACAAGGAAGCAAAACAATGTTACAGTTTACATAACAGACAAGTTAACTATAAAATAATCTTAGATAGAAGTGGAATCAAATGATCAGTTTTGCATTTCCAAGCATTTCTTTTTTTCCTGTATTAACAGCATGTGAAAATGTTAGGGCATTTAATTCCATCTGCCCTGCAGTCACACAACTACTCATCGAAGTTTCACTCTATGTATGTCAAAATCCTGTACTAGAGGATGAAAGATGACATTATGGTCTGGCATGTAGTGTTTCTGAAATACTTAGAATACTTGGCAGCAGAGAAGAATTAACACACTCACAGCAGAACCCATTTAAAATAAAAAACACTGATTCTCAGTCTCCTATGATAACATCAACATATTTTCTAGAGGATTCTAGAAGAGTATAGCAACTGGTGCTTTTTGTGACCAATTTTTTTCAAGCAATTTACTTCATGTGCTATCAGCAAATCTGTGAATCAAAATAATTTGTCGTACAGACAAGAACTTAAAATTAACACACAATTATTTGCCCAGAAAGCTTCTTAAAAGCTCAAGTACTGGCTAAACACCACCATGCAAAGTGAAAGTTTTCATTCTTTATACAAAAAAAAAAAAAGTTTGCCATGCTTTAAATCTGCATCTAAACCAGTATTGTTAACCACAGACTCATTCCTAGAAGGCAAAGTACATGTTTAGGAAATGAAGACTAACTGAAGAATCTCCTACAGGCTTACTAAGTGCTACAGGTATTTCAGAACTAGATTGTAAGTAGTGCAGACATCCCATAGAACTATTGCTGATAATCCAGTTATTCAGGTTTTGGTACCTGTGGCAACATTGTCTTTATATCTGGGACAGCCATTACCAAACTTGCTCATCTAACTTGAGAAGAGTAAAATGTCAGTTGTTACCCTAAACATTTGGATCCATTTTTTTTCCAATTTGCCAATTACTAACTCTCCCTATCTGTACATTTCACTTCAAAGTTTAGAAGTGATCTTAAATACCTCAGTGCCATGCAGCTAATTTTAAATGCAAAATGTCTGGAGGGAACAGTTAGTGGATCACTCATGTTTACCTCAGGAGAGTGAAGGCACTAGAAATGTTCAAAGGCTGCCCATATAGTTAATCTAAATATATGAACTTCAGCTCTCCACCTCAAGTGGATGCATATTGAAAAACAATGCTGTTGGTAATCACAGCCTTGTTAATGTACTTTTCTTAAGCACATTGAAAAAAGTCACACTCTACAACAAAAAGCATCTTCTGGGGACTTCAGGTATGGAAACAACATTACCACAGTCTGAAGGAGATGGTGGCTCTCTTTCATCAAGATCATCTGCAGATGACATAGTACCAGTAGAAGGTGTTCGGGGAAGTCGTCTTTTAAAATCCCCTAGCAGATGAGAAAAATTTTCAGGAAGCTGTAAGTATCAGTTCCACCCAATCGCCCATTTGCATTATAGGCTCTGTCCAACACTTGCTAAACTACCAATGATTTCTTCATTAGTGTAAGACACTCCAGAGCAAAGACTTCAAAGGAGCGTGGCATCGAGCGCAGCTGTACCTGGGCTGGCAGAGGGAGAGTCCATGGATCGGGACTCGCTGCTTCCTCCCGCGCTTTCCGAGTCGCTGCACATGCCTCCGCTCTGGTTGCCAACCGACCACGATCTGAACGGTGGTGGCCCTCGCATTGCTTTGGAGAGAAAATCCACAAATTCTAAACGTCAAAGACAAAATTACATTCTTTTCATTTAAGTACTGTACTGGTTTGGGGACGGCCTGTACAGGTCTGGGGGTGTTCCTGACCTTGAGCCATAACAAGGACTAACTACGACTATATTCAAAATAGGAAACTATTGCAAAAAGGCATACAAATATATAGTACAGTGAAAAAAAAACACACCATATATTTCTGTAAAAGCTTCAGGATGTAAGAAAACTCATTTCAGAAACTTGACACTTGTGCTTTTGCAAAAAAAGTGAAATCAATGTAGTATTTATAAAACCAATGGATTTTCAATTGCTAAAATTAAATGAAATAGTTTAGTACACTGAGCTTGACAGTACTTGCTGTTTGAACTGCACCTCACCTTTCTTGTCAAAGAATCTAGGTATGCAAACAGGCAGTTTTCCATTTGTCCTTACACTCAAGTACATAATTGTTTTTACAGGCTTTGACTTTAAAATACATTCTTTAACCCCTTCAGTGCTACATTTCTCACAGTGAAACATCAAGCACCTGTTCTGTTTTTTTTTCCCCGGTATTGTTATTTAGAGACTGAACTGCAGATGAAATATAGAACTACCTTGGATATCTGTGCTGCTGGAAGATCTCTTCTCTCCAATCTTCTGCGAACGATGATAAATTGGGCTTCCCACATCATCTAACGTCTGAGCAGGAAAATCTCCTGAACACTGAGATAAGTTACCATGTGACGTACGGACACTGTTTGTTGATTGCTTATTGAAAACCCTTCAGAAAGTGAAATGTAATTTGAAGAGTCAGTATGATAGAATTAAATTAAAAACAATGCCTTTTTTGATTCCTGAGCATTAAAATGCTTCAATTTAAGTGCTATTCTTGAACATATATTTGACATGTAATTCTTAAACACAAATGAAAATAAAAAAGATAAAAAGGGTAGCAGTTTATTTTTAATAAAATACGTGCAATTTCCCAGTGTTTCCTCCTGACCCCAAACAAATCAGCTTTTCCACATCTCTGTAAGGTATTATGACTGTTATTTTTCAGACTTAGAAAAAAATAGCAAATCTGTTTATCTAAAGATCAGAATAATTCAGAGGCTAGTGCATCCTATTTTGATGCTTTCAATAACTTTCACTTATAAATATATAGGTGTTTCAATGCTTTGCTTTTTTAAAATCACATAAAATACGTTGAAGCTGCCAAAGAGCTTAGAGTCAGTTCATTATGAAAATCTGCTCTCAAGATAAGGACAGAAAACTGTTAACATCAATTAATGTAAAGTGCTGAAGCACCCTGCGGTCAAAGTGGCCTGCTGGCCAAGTTCAGCAGTCAGGAAGATTTTCCTTAAGTTCTACTGTATCCAAATGAAGGAAATAAAGACTTAAAAGCATTAAAAATTGCATTTGTCCAAGCTACTGTCCCTTAAAAAAAAAATGTAGACCCAAACAATAAAAATTATCACTTTGAGTATATGAACATTCATTGAAAAGGCTGTGTGAAAGAAAACAAATGGTGAGAAGCAAGAAAGAAAAAAAACACTCCTGTGAGTTTTAAGCAGTAAGCAGCTGGGAGAACACACAAAGAGTTTGAAATTTTATGCTCATCAATTTCTCAGGGAGCTGGATAGTTAAATCCCTGTAAGTCAGAGTTTATGAGTATAGCCCAAGTCAGTCTTAAAAGGCAGGAAATTTACAGACAAGAACTAGGAATCTCAGCTTTAACTTTGAATTTCCTGGCTTTTGTTGGTAGAGGTCTGACTCAAGCATTAGGTTTTTTGTATTTAGTTTCCTTTTGAAAGATGATGACGACATTTTCCTGTAGAACTGTGAAACACAGACTGGAATGGATATTCTGTTGCTTTAGTGCCAAAACCACTATTTTACAATAAGTTAAAGGTGGAAAAGCATTTGGCATACTGACATGCAGTCGTCTTTGTCTTCTAGTCCTTACTCCTCCGTTAGCTGTATCTTTAATAGATTAACAGTAAAACTCCCATTTCACACAGGTTGGAAAAAAAAGTAACTTATCTATAACACAGGGACATGTAGCCTCTCAACTTTTTTTTTAGTTACATAGCATGAGACAAATTAGGAAACATTTCCTGCCAAAAAGTTGCCAAATGTAAACAATATGAAAGAAGGTATTGTAGCAGCAATGCTTGTAGGAGAGAAAAAGTACCTCCTCAGACTCTAAACTATCAAATACTACTGTCACACTACAGAGCTAAAAGTTCACATTTTTCATATTAACCAGTATCTGTGTTAAAAGGGCAACAAGTCAGTTCTTGCTAAAACACTGGTAGTTGCTGTGAAAGTCTTATCACAAAAAGTGGCATTCTGCCTTGGAACTTAAAGTCAAGTTTTAATGTCAACATAAGCTATCAAAAGATGAGTCAAAGAAATAAGAGAATGGTAAAGCATGGGGGTACAACATGAGTATTCATTTAATTCCTCCAAAAAAAAAAAAAAGAACATATTTTACTGTTAAACAGATGTGCCTAGCATTTAATTCTAAACCAAGCTTATGCCACCTGTAGTTTTGGACTCACCCATCAACCTGGGAACTCTGGGTTTCAAAGGAACCTGATTCAACAGGAACACTTTCCTTTGGCAAACTTTTCACAAACTCTGAATACTGCTGACCAGGGTCATAGAGTTTGGCACTCTCACAGAGGGACTGGCAGTTAACTGGGAGAGACACAACCTGAGCATGCTGCAGCTGGAACAGGTTAACTGTTGCCTGTTGGGGAAAAATTTTTTTTTTTTCATTATTTGTAGATCATTTACGACATATTTCACTCACACTTTGCTCAACCTAAATTATTATCAGAACAGAAAATTATTTAAACAGTAAGACCAGAAAAACTCTAGAAAACAGTAACATTTGTAGGGATGGACATTGTGCAAGATTACTGAAAGTCAGCTGCAAAAACTTAGTATCTATGGTATGCATAATAATATTTCTCTTCTCTCAGTTATTGAATCCTCCAGGTAGCAAAGGCAATTCAAGTGGCTATCCACTTTGGCCTGACCAAGATAAACAGGAAGGTTTTTTGCTACCAAACAGTAATTTTTCATGCTCAAGAAGGAATTTTAGTCACTACTACAATGATGAAGTAGTTGGGAGTTCCAAAGCCAGATGGGCTCCATACGACCTTGAGACAAGAAATGGACAAAACTCCTTGTTCCAACAGAACAAATTTATTGAATAATTTCTTTGTTAAATTCCATGAAACTTCTGAAATATTTTATCACAAGGCAGAGACCAAGGAAGGGGACACTGCATGGCAGCTTCTTCAGCTTTGGAGCTGAAAGTAGTCTGCAGTTCAGAGATACTTGAACTGACAAGCTTATTTAAGCTTTCTACTGGTCTTGCGGGTTGTCTTTTGTGTTGTTTGAGGAGGGTTCTGTTTATTTTCTCTCCCCATGTCAGCATAAAATTGTCTTTGTTTCATCTAGAAAATGTACACATATGTTGGCATAATGCCCCTTTAAAGTTTTTTAAAAAACCTGTATGTAGATACACTGTTTTGACAATCCTTTGCTTATTTTAATTTAATTAATACATTAGTTTCAATGGATGGTAATTGAGACTGTCATCAGGACTAGAAGGCTCTACACTGCAGCATGTTAATGTCCATTCTGTGCTCGAGCCAAACATCTTTGCTAATGAAAATAATGGGAATGGGAGATGTACCCTTAAGCAAGCGAGTAACACTACTGCCATCAATATTCTTAGAGAAATTTTTACAAGAATTGTGTAGTCAGCATTCTTGCAAGGCAGCAGCTCATTAGAAAAAAACTCACAATGAAAATCCATTCAAGATGTTTAACACCCTCCCTTTTACTTTTTAAGCTTCTAACAGAAAGAGAACACCACAAACACACTAAAAGTTTTCCTTTTCCTATTGGCTTGACATCTGTCCTTTGAAAAATTCCTATTTTAAACATTTAACACTACAGATGGGGCTCTCTTCTAGTCTTTATATATCTGCACTGAATGTATATGAAAGAGCAGGCTTACAGCTTTAAGAGTAAGATCACATTGGTAAATAAGCTCCCGAAGCTGTGTTAAGACATCACTTTTTAAACTTTCCAAATCATTTCTTTTTTCTTCAACCTCTGCCATGCTTGCTTTATAGTGCTCATTGGCCTCTTCAGCCTAGAGAAAACACAAGTAATAAAGGGGTGATGGACTACAATCCTTGATATAAGAAGCAAGAAAAAAACCCGCAAAACACATAAGATGCTTGTAATTGGAGATTCCCATTTAGGGTAAAAGCCCAAGAGAGCATAGCATGATTAAAATTAAAAATTATCAACAGAACACTTACTCAAATATTCCCATTGAGAAAGCATGAGTAAAACAAACGTAGGCTTAACTTTAAAAGGAACAAAAACTCTTACTTTTTGAAGAGCTTCCTCTTCTAGCCTTCGTTTTTTTTCCAGTTGCTTGCTGACATCTTTCACAAAGCTTCCACTTGAGCTGAGATGTTCCTCCTCAGCACGAGCAGTGCAGGATTTTGCCTTTTCATACTCATCTTGACGCTGTGTATATAGCAACTTAGCTTTTCTTAGAGCAGCTTCCAGCTCTTGCTGCAGAATGCCACAAAAGAAAAAAGCAAAAGAATTATTTTAATTTTCCAGTTATTTAATTTGATATCTAAAGAAGCTGTTATGCATGGGTCTGTATACTGCAGTTCAAAGTACATGTTCACAGAAATATAACCTCCTACAAGTACATTATGAAATGGACAGTTACAGACGACACCCAGTAAGCCCTATAGATTCTGCACATGAATTTAAGTGCATAACAGCCTAGTCTTAAAGTTTGATCCTTTGAAGACTATCACATTGAATACTGTTAGGTATGAAAGAAACACCAACCATTTTTTTCTGTTCTCGCTGCCAAAGCTCCTTGATATCTTTCCTTTGTCTATCCAACTCATTTTTCCTTCCTAGAAGAGGCTAGATAGGAAACATTAACAGAGTGCATTAGAGGCTCATGGTTTGCAAATCTGCAAATTTTATCTTCTGAATAATCTGTGCTGTTACAGAACTTTTTAAAAACCTAACCAATATCTTGGTCTTTTTCATTAAGCTTACCTGCACAAATTTGTTAGACTGGAGAGCAGCAGCTGTTTGTTGCCAAAGTTGATTGTTCTCGATATCATTTTGAAAAGCATTAATGAATATTGATTGAAATGGCATATAATCCTACAATTACACAGAACAAAACATTAATGTTCTAGGGTACGGTAGAGCTAGGCTGACATTCTAAATGTCTGTGTAGTCAAACTCAATTTTCAACTAAATTTAATAATGTATTTATATATGTGTAGAGTCAGAATTAGGTATAAATACAGAAAATTACTAATTCCTCAGCTATTTTTCATTTCACTAGGATAACACTCTGAAAGATAAGTCTACAAGTCCAAATCACAAAGCAGACAAGATATTAGAAAAAAAAGCATACTGTGACAATTAGAAGGCTATTCTGCATTTTCAACAAAGAGAATTATATACCCAAATTTCCGTAAGAGATGGTAAAATACAAAGTACACTAGATCTTTTAACTAGTGGTTTACAGTAAAAATCAATCCTGTATCAACTTAGAACTCCATTCCTCAACATCCCTAAAGTTTCATTTTTGTGCAAGGCATCCAATACATATTTAAGATTTTAAAATAAAGCCCCTAAAACATACTCACCTGGTGTCCAACAACAGCTTTAGCAGTTTCAGCCATTTTTGCTAGATTTTTAGCACACTCCACTTCTGTAAGAAAAAATTCAGTACTGTTTACACTAATCATTGTAACATATGCTAAATGCTTTTTACATTCCCCCTCTAACAGATAGGGACCACCTTCACTTTGTTACAGGCCTTTAATTATAGGAAACGCGTGATCGTTCTGTCCACTTCAGTGGAACAGCTACTAATTTAGAAATCACATTATTGACAGTCTGCAGCACAGAGGCCTGAAAACAGATTTAATTTCTTCATGACAAAGCTGATTAAATGCCAGAAAGAGCCACTCACCCAAGCTAAGCTTTTTTTCTACCCATGCGACTACATCCTTGGTATATTTTGACCATGCTTTAGCATAGGACAGAGCTGATTCAATTCCACTGTCATTTCTTAGGAGCATGCTATCAACCTCCTCTGCTCGAAGATGTCCTGAAAGTAGAGCATCCAACACAAAGAAGTGAATTCTAGACATGACCACACACTGAGCACAAGGCCAGTATTAGCCAACTGTGAATACTTAAGCAGCTCCAATCTTGAGTTGGTCTTTAATGCTAGTTGATTCTAAACAGGACTGACAGAGGTTTTAGAACAAATTAAAGGCTCATAGTATTTTATCTGGGCTAGTCAGATGGTCAGCATAACTTTCTTAAAAAAAAAGTGACCCAACAAAACACTTATCATGTGATGACATACAGAAGTGCTTCAGGCATTGGTTCTTCCACCCCTAACAACCCAACCCAGGACGGTTATTCACAAAAGCATAAAACCACTACAATAGCAAACTTTTTACAGTGATGTTTTAATGGCAGCATAGGTGTAAAAAGCTGACCAAGCAACTTATTTTGTAACATTTTAGAAGATGAATGCACAGATACAGAATGGTGTTTATGAACACTAAATGAATGACCTACCTTGAATATCATCCTTTTCATGCAGTGAACCCCCAGATTCCACAGAAAGATTCTCAAAGGACTAGTGTATAAGGAGCAAAACACTAAGTTAGCAAAGAAGAGTTCTTACTGGAACTGTCAGGCTAACAAAACAAATGGCACCAACTGCCCCTTTCTTTTTTCTGCTGATAAAGCAGCAAAATGTACTGTAACTCCCTCTCATCTAAGGCACAATACCTTCTAAGCTCCCATAGCTGTAGATTGAGACAAGTAATCATTATGTATCCATAAATCAACAATCTTGAAAGGCTGTGATGAGAGAGTTGTTTAACAAATCAAGCTGATATTTAAGTGACCTCCAACTTTTTTTAGATCTTTGCTTATTTTTTAAAAAGCGTTTCACATAGACCTAACATCATACCCGTACAACAGACAACATTCTACAAGCCATTAGAATCCTGTATTTCTTTCTTAAGGGAATAAAGTTATTATTTTTCTTAAATTACTTGCAGATGTGCACTGCAGGCACACAAGCAGACTAGTACCACTTGCTAATGAAACCCTGACAATTCAGTACGACCTGACAGAATCTAATCCAGTAATAAAAAGGAATTTAGCACAACATTTCATGCCTACGTTTGTCCTCATGCTGCATTTTGCTACCCCTTTAATTGTGCAAATTGGACTATTTATAGGGCTGTGCTATAAACCAGGCTACAGAATAGACTTCAGTGAATAAGAAGTTTACCTAGCAACCACCACCTCCTTTAAACAAACAAGCAAACAACACAACCCTACATAATTTTAAATTAATAAACTGCTCTTGAAAACTGGTAAGTAGAGTAGGCAGAAGACAAAAGACTGAGAAATAGCTACGAAGTGGCCTTAAGCTTTACAACAACAGTTGTTCCCATTTTAGACTTTGGTGCTGTTTTATTTTCAGACTTAAAGCTATAATAGAGCATAGTAACAATGATGCAAGTAATTCTTTCTTGTTTGGTTGCTTTTTTAAAATAGAAATGGAAAATGGTCATAAATCACACAAAAATCCTCCAACAGCAAAAGCAGCTTTTCCATATACCAAAACATACAAGGTATTAATCAGCAATTACATTGAACAGAATCAAGCTACAGTCTAAAGAACAGCTCCATTTCCAAGAAAGTAGAATACTAGTAAAATTGCTGTCTAATAAGAGAGAATTTAAGTAAAACGGAATGGCTTTTTCAGAACAGGTGGGAAAGCCATCCAAATCTGTCTATCAATCAAATGGTAAAAATCCCCACCAAACTGAATTTAGAGATGGATAAATATTAGTCATACAGAAATTTTGGACATTACTAGATTTAGTTCTGATTTGGTTACAAAGTATTACTCTCTTCAACTAGATTTTAAATTAGCATACAGTTATTATGGAAGAACAAATAAGAAAAGGAAAAAAAACCCTACTTTACATTAACTCAGGAGGCACTTTTAAGTTCTGGTCCTAAAAATTATTTCCCATTCTGTAAGACCCAAGTAATTTCAGCCTTGATGACTGTTCATTCCTTTCTAGTAATTCAGGCACACTGCTTAGTTAGGGCAACTCATCAACATTCATTCAT
Organism: Merops nubicus; assembly: GCF_000691845.1. Classification (NCBI taxonomy): domain Eukaryota; kingdom Metazoa; phylum Chordata; class Aves; order Coraciiformes; family Meropidae; genus Merops; species Merops nubicus. The sequence goes on along the minus strand of NW_008612997.1, from coordinate 33,628 downwards.
CCATCCACTTTCAACCTATTGCAAATAGGTAATACTACATTTTAAAAGCAAGTACATGGAGTACTACTTTTAGTTATGTCCTACAACTTAGTATCAGAACTTGACCCATAAGACTCCCCCTCAAGTACCCAATGATACAAAGTGAGCCTTGCAAAAATTAACAGGTCTGACTCTCAGATTTCACTGCCCAACTTTTAGCAGTCTCTTCTGACTTTTTTTTTCCCCCCATTACCCAAGAACTCTCACTGACAGAGACAAATCTCTGCACGTTTTGAAAACTATCCTTCTCCCATTTCTTTATCCTTCTCTCAGATCTAGATAGTGTCAAATTGCAGTCAAGCAGCTTGTGGAGTAATGAAAGGTCAAATGTGCCTGTCTTGCCTCTCCCAATGTATTCTAAAGCTCTTCTGTTTTTAATTAAAAAATATCTTTGCTTCCACCTTGTACTTCCAGTTGTACTACAAAGGCTAAAATGAGAACAAGTACATTTGCTAAGAGGGGGTATGCATATCACTTTGCTTAAGCTTTCCAGTGGAATGCCTGAACTAAAGAATGTAGACTCCCCTGCAATCAATAGAAGCAAGATCAGCCCCCCACACCATCATCTTGTATACCAATTCTCCAGAGCTTAGTTAGGAAGGTCCTTAACAGGTGATTAAAATATCTTTCCTTTATTAACCCTCAAAATATTTACATGTTAAATTTTATCAAAATGTAATGAATGTACACATCTGTAGGAATGGAAAGTTACTACACCTCCCTAAATATTTTGCATTTAACTCCTCCTAATACTCAGCTCCTGGTTGATCTCCAAATTGCTCTCTGAATTGCAAGTCAACGTGAAATACTTCATCTGTTAAATGTGTCTGAATGAAAACGCACTTAAATTTAAGAAATTGAACCAGGTTATCCTACCTGCTCTAAAATTTGTAATTGTTCCCTTCCACATTAGGAAAAGCAAATGACAGTACAAAAAAGGGCTGGTGACTTGCATGGTAGAGTATTTTCTACTAGAATAGCACTCCTTCCTCATTTCACTATATTCTAATTTCTCCTCGATCTTCCCCCACTCCCATGTTCAGAAAAGTGACCTTTTTAGCTAAGCATTCACAATATATGGGACCATCTCATTCCACAGGAACACATTTTTGCATTACAAAGCCATCACAACATTAAAATGTTGGCAAATTCAGCACCTTACTTCTGCTGGTGCACCAATTAGCTGAAATAATATCCATTCAAATAATCTCATTTAAATTACATGTAATGCTAGTTTTTGTGCTATTTTATTCCATACTTTTCCATCAGCCATCTAACTCTAAGTCTGCTGGAACCACTTTTGCAAGTAACCTCCTTCCGCTCCATGCTGTTTGTGAAGACGATTTTTCTAGCAGCTACAGAATTAGAAGTTCTGTGATCACCCATCTTTCTTGCGTGCATTATCAAACAGAGAAAGCTTAAAAAGACTACCCAGCTGTAGCCGCACAGCATTGCTATAATCAAGCCTCTATGAAGGAATGCTAAGCTTTAAGTACATTTCAATAAAGCCTTTAAAAAAAAAATCCACAATAAAGAATTTTTAATCTTGCTGCAAGTTAGCTTGCCATATATTGATTGACTTGAAAGTCTGCTTCTAAATGCACAAAAATTCAGAACAGAGTTTCCTACTGAGCCCTCTTTAATCTCACCTTCAAAGTGTTTAAAGGGGAGTTTAAAGCACTAATGTTTTTCTTTGACTACCTAGAAGTTGACAGTGCTATTTCAGTTCTCTGTTGTTCATACAGCTACAGCACAAACTGGGCTCTGGAAGAAGAAAAGGTTATTTTGTAATGAGTATTAGTCTTAACAAGCCAAAAAGAGGTCATTAAACCTCTACCTTCTAGGTCTAACAGGTCTATTCTAATTATTTCAGCACGCAAATCATTCAAGCATCTTAATCCTTTTCATTTAAACCAATTAAAAATTCTCTAATATAATTATAGCACGTTAAACTTACATATTTGAATGCTAGCCCCATTGAGTCATCACTAACATTTAGAACTGAGAATACATTCAAGTATCTGAAACCTTGAATGAGTTTTTTTTCTGGGTTTAATAATTTTTAACACCTAGAACACTCCTAGTGTCCCAGTCCCATGACGCACAGAGGTTCAGTGGAAATGAGTATCTCCCTTAAAAGACACCATTCCACACTCCAAGGGAACGTGTTTAGCCTACCCGGCTTCTCCGAGATACAGGAAGTCCCAATGACGAACCATTGTCTACATCTCCCATAAGGAAGTCCGAAACACTGCCAGAAAAACAAAGACTTGTGTTACTTCATTACTTTACCTCTCCAAGTAATTTCAGATCACTGAGAACAAAAATTCAGATAGTATTCCTTAAATCCTTCCGAAGATTTGCAAATGATTTTTCAAGCAGTCATATATTCCCTGTAATTTCTATACCATAATTGTTTTCCTTGTGAAGGAAAAACAAACAAACCAACCAACCCCAAACACCCAAACAAAGCTGTAAAGTTTTTCTGGATATGGTTAATCTAGATCATCAGCTAATACTTGTTCAAAAGAAAACTGAAGGTTTTCTTGTTGTTCAGTCTTCATTTGATTCAGCTCCACCCATCTCTTTAAAAACTCCTTCTGGATTCCAACTTACACGTTTCCAAAGGTGAATGCCAATGTTTCAATGGAAGAGAATATTTCACTGAAGAGTTCTCTCTTGTTTTCTTCGCTAACTTCTTTGAAGTTCACCGCTTAGGGAAAAAAAAGGGCAAGTAGTCAATCGACCAAGTTTACTAGGCTCAAAGACAAAGTTTATATCCTACAGAACATGCAACATTATACTTTTCTGAACAATAGAAAAACCACAATTTTAAAGAAGATAAGAAAGTAAACACTAAAGGAAAGAAATTAACACAATCCAGATGCTTCCCACAGTGAAATCAGTTTACTCTTTCACTTCCTATGTCTTCCTACTTAAGAAGCAGCTTTGTGCGGGAACACGATGTTAATGTGAGGTGAAGAGAAAAAAAAATGGTCATTTACAGTCAAATCATACAGCAGAAGCAAGACCACAAAGCAGCTTACAAATGCCTTCAAATATTTGAAAAACTGGTTCTTTTCTAGGTAGAAGTGTAAAAATTCAGAACAAAAGCACTTATTTCTGGGGGTGTCCTCTCCAGCTGTATATGATCCTGTGTATCCATCGAGAACACAGGATTTTTGGCTTGAGTACAAACAGAAAGCTATCAAAAGGTAGTGTCCATTGCAAAACCTTTTAAAATTATTAGCTCCAGGGCCTGGCAAAAGCCTCTCAGTTTTGCCTGTTAAAAGCAGTGAAGAAACTCAGCCTATTGTTGTTCCCAAATAGGAAGCGGAGCATTTGTGGACAAATCAGATGGTTTAAACTGGTGGTCAGGACAAGTATTTAGCCACTCAACATCGAGTCTTTAACATGCTGCTATGACAAACTGGAATAAGGAGAATGATTCATCCAGAGCTTCTGTTAACAACTACTGGAACATGGGGGAAGAGTAAGAAAGGAGAAGACAAAAAGCACAACTACTTTTGCCTGTTTCCAACTTCTTAATCATTCTGGGAAAACACACTGGGATGTTTTTCTTTAGAGATGTCACATACACTTCTTTGAGCCAAAGCTGAGCCACCTGGGTGGAAGTTTTCCAAATTTTGCATCGTGAAAAGGGATAATTTCACATTAGTATTTACTTGTTAAAAGCTCAAGCAATTCAATATTTTTAATTGTTTGGAAGCCTAAGCTACACTTATATTCATCTGTTTCAGAGATACTGTAATCACACACATACAACTATTCATTCCTATTAATCAGTTTTTGCAAGACCTGTGACAACTAACTTATGTATCCCACTTACATTTGAAGTACAAGTACGGGAATAACAGACCACAATGACTCCTGAAAGTCACAAAAACTAGATCACATCACAAAAACTAGATCACATTAAAGTGTTGCCCATTCTATACACATTTTCTTAGCAAATTGAAGTAACAGACTTTAATCTTAAAACATACTTAAACTTCCTGCCAGGTGGCTAAACCTTAATGGGTAACAAAGAAAGTACAGTAATCTGCTCCCCGTTAAACTTCCTTTGTGAAAGGAAAAGTTTTTAACTAGTAAACTAACACAGTTGTATCCATTCCTTTTAATACAGCATGCCAATGGGCCATTTCTGTAACAGCTATTTCTATACAAAGCTATTATGGAAAATATATTTTCTTCTCATGGGCTACTTTCACAATTACTTAAACATCTGGAAGAATGTTTTGTAATAAGCTTACAGGAAAGAAAAACTGCTATGTATTAAAAAAATATTAACAGTCTCCATTGCTACAGTTCATTGCTAGATTAAGGCTTCTCCTACCTCTTAGTTCTTCTACTCTTTGTAATTACATTTAAAAATGCCCCTGGCACCTTTGAAATGAGACTCTACAGATGATAAGGTTTTTTTAAAACAACTTTGTAATAAGTAGGGGATTTCTCTTTTTTTTTAAGAAACTAATTTTCAACTAATTGAGATTAGTTGAAAACCTCAGCTTTCCAGAGATATTGCCGCTTGTAAATCTAAACTTTGCATTTGAAGTCATTAAGCAACAACAGTTACTACGAGATCTATTGATTACCAGCCACTAATGACCAGAAAAATCATTTGAATGCTGGCATGAAATGCAAACTGTTTCAAAACTAAAAGGCACCAACAAAAACTGTCTATACATTCGAAGCACTTACCACTGAAACTTTCATATATCCATTAGCTGCAGTGTCTTCAGAGACAGAGCACTCCTTTCACTTTGCTAATGAGACACTAAATAGATCGCCTCTCCCTAAAGAAATGCCGTCGGCTCACTCTGCCTTCCTGTTCCAGGAAAAGTTTTGTGAAGCTTTACACTTCATATACCAAAGAAATCCTTTTTTTTTCCAGGATCCATCACAAACGGAATAACCAATCTCAAGTTTTTTTAGAACAACCACTTCTCCCAAAAAAGGTTCCTTCAAGCTCTTAACAATTCAGTGGAATACAAACAGCTCTCTTCTAGCTTACTACCACTGGAATGCTGATGTACTTAACATCAACTTTAAACCTCTTTCCCCAGGACATCCTGACTGCACACAATAGCTACTGACAACAATGAACTATAGTAATCTTTCCATGTCTGGAAATGACAGCTATCTATCTATAGTTCTACAGATTTCAAAGCAAGTATACAATTTAACACTTTTAAGGAGGACTTCAGATAGTATCTAATGAAATTTTGAAAAAATCATATGATAGCAACACATTAAAATCCAGAATCCAGTACCTGAAACGCAAGCCTAGGTTGCATTAAAGTGAATCTGTATTTCCAAAGCTAACAAAGCAATCTTCAAACTAGAGGTGAGTTCGGCAGCCTCCTCAAAATGCTCACAGGTTCAACTCTTGGGTCGTGCCATCAAAAGCAACAGCCATGGAAGTTTTGGAAGACAAAATCCTAGAAGCTGAAGCAGTACCTGAGGACATTTGAGCAATGCTTCTGAAACCAGGAAGAAGAGGCTGTCAGCTGTTAAAACCAAAGTGCAACCGGGGCCTTTAAAAGATGATGCTTAGACAGCCCACAGCAACCACATCCCAGCACACAAGCTTCTGCGATGCTCTCTTGTCCCCTTCCAGTCAAATCAAGAGAGCACAGCCCAGAAAACCCACAGGACAGAGCCAAGCCAGTCTGCAGGAGTTTGCCTACTTCCTCCTTGCTCCCCATAGACCTGTGCAGCACTGAGAGCAGCAAAGCTCCCTTGCCAGCTGTCTACAGAGCCTAGACAAGTCTAAACTACACCAGTTTGCAGAATTTACTCTTTTCAGGTCAATTTTCTCATGCCTAGTAGATAGATATGGTAACGCTACCACGTTTCCTTAGAAACAAATCTTCAATCTGTACTTCACTAGCTGACTTTTAAGCAGTAAGCAACTGGCTTACTTGACTCGTTGGAATTGAACATCTTTGCATTCTGTCCAACTTCCAACAATGCTTTCAAGAACCTTTCAGAACCACTCCAAAAACAAGAACGCCCAAGCAAACAAAACACCAACCAAGACACTCTCCCAAAGCGAGGGCTTATAATACTTCATGGTATTATCTGCCATGTTTAAAGACATGTGAAAAAAAAAAGGGGGGGACAAACTTGAGTAGTATGCAGACTGGAAAGGGGCAGAAGAGTATTCACAGGATCTCACAGCCAGAGGGGATCTGCAGGCTGTCTAGGTCCTACTGTTCTACCTTTAGGTCTCTGTGTCATGTTGTTTCACCAGCTTGTACTTACGACCAAATCTGGCATCCTCCCCAACTTTAGCCAAATGTCAACAAGACAAGTTTGAAGAACTGTTTCCTGCTCCTTCCATCGTAAGTTTTCCTCTGAATTTACATCAGAGATACACCAGTAAGACTGAAATTACTTCACTGTGCTACAAGTATTTAACTTTGATGCAGAACCATTAGAAAAAAACACATCTAAAAAGTGAATTTCTACAGGAGAAACACAGTTTTAAGCTTTACTAGAAATTCATTCATTCTAGTGATTCAGTTAAGTCAAAAAGTGCAATTTAAAGCAAAAAAAACCAGTATAAACTTGAATTCAGCATGGGATCAGAAAAACCATGAATTCTGGAGCCATCAACTGTTTGAAGAAAGGAAAAGCATTAGACATCCACAGCAGAACTACAAGCATATTCATACCACTCCCACTGAAGGACTTGAGAAATGGTTGAAAGGCTTGAAGGAGGGGCACAAGCACTATAATTTTTGCTAGCATTCAAAATATACCCACTTGCAGTAATTTAAACGGGGTCGTCTGTCTGTACTGGACATTATGTTTAAATCACAGTGCAACTTGTCATACTTATATTTCACAAGCCAGAATCATGGACAGTCAGTGGCTTTGAAGTTATTGCTCTTAATGAAATCAGTTACAAAGCCAGTAATTTGTTAAAATAACCATTTGCCCCTATATGAAGTTCCAAATATGAAGTAGATTTGAAACCCTAGCGTTCTGTGAAGATTCAAAGAGGTCCTTCTAGAACGTAAGCCAGTTATGCTTCTATTTCTGAAAGGGGGGGTAAAAAAAAAATCATCACATGTAAATCCCAGCCTGTTTCTATTCCATTCTCTCTTAAATAAACATCAGAAATTTTCCGTGCCAGGTTAATCGTCTTCCTAGTCATAAATCTGACTACAGATACAGACTGCTTCCAGGTCTTTTTATAGTCTGTCCTTCAATGACAAGAAACAGATGAGTCAGATGAACTTCTTTCATAATGTCACACTAATGCAGCCTGGGAAGACACTGGAAAAAGGATACTGATTCTGTCCTACCAGCTCCTCACATTCTTGAAGCTTCCTGTTTATTCCAAAGTTTCATTACCTCTAGTGAAGTAACCACAGCTGAAAACTTGTGAACGCATGTGTTACTGACAGGCCACTGTAAGCAAACTTGAGGTCTGATATGCTTAGAATTCATCACAACATGCTGTATTTTTACTTCATCTACCTCAGTTCCAACAGTCACAGGCTTCAGTGTGCATACAAAGAGAGCAGTACGGTGCTCGCACAAAAACCAGCTGCTACAACCAAGCAGGTGCTAGAGACCAACTGCCTTCGCACATACCACAGGTTGTGCTGGGTAGGTAGGTGGGTTGTTTTCATATGGCAAAGGTTTTGGTGTTCTCAGAGACATGGGATTGAAGTGCTAGTTGGGAAGAGCCGAACTTCTTTAACTCCCCACTTCCATCTCCAAACGCATGAGGAACAAAACACACGGCTGAGCAAACACTGGCAGGTGTTAAAGTCTTCACATGAAAGCACCTGTTTATATCAAATGCTACTGGAGCAGGACTGACCGAGATCACCTTCCTTCCTGTGATCCAGAGCTCCCTTTCCCTGCAATAAACCTGGGAACTCCACAAGGCCAGGTCACGCAGCTCTGGACCACAGAACTGGCCACGCACCACAGCGCGAGTTCGTGTTTGCTTCAGCCCAAGAACACCCAGGCAGCTTACACCAGCCTCTCCACTCTGGGTCCAGCGCATACGCTGCTTAGGATAAAGAGCTCGGTGAGAACACTATGAAAAACACTTGTACGCCATAACCTTTTACTCCATCAGAAAACACTGTTAATCTAGTTATTCAATCTGGAGGGACACATTTGTATCAGATCAGCACCGTGCACGGTATCATCACTGTACTTTGTACCCTGCAGCAAGAGTCCTAAAGCTAGATTTTCAGTACTGTGAAACTGTTGCCAGTGAGAAAATTATTCAGAGTAATGTAACCAAGAGGGGGGAAAAAAGTCAAACTAGAGCAGGGTTCCAGCTCAAGGACAGAGACTGTTACCATAACAAAATCAACTCTTTTCATGCCTTTTTCTTTGAGAGGTTTCTCATCATACAAGATCATATTTAAGACAATTCAAGTGAACTGTGGCTGAACACAGACTTTTTACATGTACCTAAAGTATGGTCTCATAACTTGATCCACTTGAACAAATTTGACAGAAAACTGGAAGACATGACTACACAGCTTTTGTTTCAAGTGGCATTCTTATAACAATTAACAGCAGATTTACTCTTAAAATTCTGTAGTTATAAAATATGCACAGTGCTTTCCTAACAAGTTTTTATTTCCATACAGAAAATCATGCAATCCCTCCAGAACTGTAGCTCTTCAAAAATCAATATATTAACAGTGAGTGAACTCCACAATGAAAATGTTAGTAGTCAGTTTATTTCAAGTGCAAACATTAATTATATGAATTAAAATCTGTTCATGGGGAAAAAAGCTCAACAATATTTGTGAATATCTGCATTGCCAAAAAAAGGCTCAGTACTGAAGTTATTTCTTCTGTTCACTATCAAGACAAATTAAGGAATCCTAAAGTAACTATTCAAAGAACCAAACTAGGTAGAAACAGATGTGTATATATAAAAACAATAATGTATGAAACACCAGTGTGTCTGCCCAGAGTTCAGTGTTATTTAAACTGTATGATGGAACAGTGTGCACCAATAACAGGGAAAAAAAAAAGTATAGCATCAAATTCAGATGGCTGCAAGTACTCTGGAGTACTTGCATGGGATTATGTAATTCAACAAAGTGGTTAATTCTCCACATCAGAAGTAGAAGAGTAGGAGGGAGAACACAAATCCAGAAATGGTTCAGCACTAGAACTACAGAAAGTGACCATGCCCTTACAGAATTTAAACTGAACACAAAATTTGACAAAAAGGCCAATATAATTATGGAATTGGTCAGCAATGTTACTATGGGAGACAAAGAAATTAATCCTTCTGCTTCACTCTGAAGTGGCCAACCTGGACAACGTAAACAATGTTGATCAACTATGTACTCCATAGAGGACAGATACTATTGCAATAGTTTTTGGAAACCTGATTTAGTAAATATTGATGTAATTTGACTTACTCGCATAATTAAGTAATTTCTCCTCAACGTTTCTTAAATTAAAGAAAGAGCAGTTGAACACTGTTGTGCATCCACTGAAATTATAGGGGAGATTTAACCCTACTCAAAGCACTCTCCATGCCATATGGAAGGAACTGTACTAGTTCTACAGTAACATGCTGGACTTACTCCAGAGCAGAGAGTGCTACAGTCAGTGGCTACAGAGAGAAGCAACAGCTATGACTTATGGGGCTAGAGCAACTGTGTGCTTCAGCATGTGCATTTGTCTTACAGGCAGAGAAGTGCAGCAGCAAAGGCTAGCAAAGGAAAGTATTAACACATGTCTGTAAGGCTTTTTCTGCTGCTGCTGTTGCCACATTTACCACGCTTATGAGCCACTTGTGGAATTTATAGCCATTCAGACTTGGATTGCTTATTTAGATACTTTGTTACTTGATATAAATACAATACCATCCCTACAAATTTGCTGAATTAAGCAAAGATTTTGGCAAATCTCTGAAGTGGAAAATGCAATGTTTATTATTCTGTGATATTGTTAGGTGATATACAGGTAAAGAAAAACTCAATATCAAAGCCTTGTGCTTTTGGAATTCAGGGCAGGTTTACAGATAGGTTCCTAGAGGCAGGATTTTATTACACTGACAGGAGAACAAGCTATTTAATATTATTTTTCACTCAGAAAAAGTGCTTTTAAACAAGTGTTAAGCTATTGCTCTTAAAAAAAAAAACAACCCTCCCCCTGTTTCTTCTATATACATTGAAACCCACCTAGAAGTCCAAAACAGAGTCAGGCAAGTCACTAATTAAAATTTTCTAAGTTTATGAAAGGTAGTAATTCCTTACCTTTTACTTTTGCAATAACTGTTCCTGCAGCACTTAGAATATCAACTGAGTTTAGAGTCTGATGTTTATTAATCACTGCTTTTAGAACACGTAGCAACTCCCCCAGGCGTTCGTGCACTACCTGATGCAGGCCATCTTGATTTTCTGTGGAAAAAGGAAAGGGAGAAACGACTTTAAAACAGTGAATTAACACCCAATTACATTACAAACCATTTTGATGGCATTCAGCCGCATTGATGTCTAGGCCATATGGAAGCTGGCCTGCTTAGAACAAAGGAATTGTTTTAAAAGTGTTATGCTACCATTTGCCAACAATTTACTTGCAATGCTGTATGCTGCTTGCATACAAGCTCATTCCCAAAAAGTCAAGCAAGTATACTTAAAAAAAAAAGGAAGGATTCTACATCAATACTCTAAGGTTTCTGAATTAAACAGCCTTTTTTTCCCTCACATTATTTCATCAACCACCATTTTGATATTAATGCATATTCAAAAAAAAGTGTCAAGAAAAGCAGATTTGGATTGCTCATTAGGTATTTCTTCACCTGATACATCTCAACACTTTCTGTATATATATAGAATTAAAGAAACGTTTCTGGCAAACGTTGGTTAGCTTTTAATTCAAGTATCAGCCAAATGTTAAGCATCTTTAGTAGATAAGTCTAGATCTGCAAAGGTATGTCTTTAAGCATGCCAGTCATGATAAAAAAGCTGAACACCTAGATTACTTTGTGGAATTAGGCTTGTTGACAAAAATTCTCAACATACTCGCATATAGGATGATGTTTTTTACAGCATATGCCTCTTGCTATGCACCACTAAATCCCATCTCCTCCCCTTTATTTAAAACAAAACCAAACAAGACAATAGTTCTTGTTGCATACATGGCACAGGTTAAGCCACAGGCTCTTCCATTTGGTTACAGCAGAGATGCTGCTGCACAGAATTAAAGTTTCACATGCACTAGAGTGCTACGTAGCAAGTTGTGGTAAAAAGCTTTCAAATTCAGGAAAGTCTAGCTCATGAAAAATAAAAAGAGGATCTAATACAAGCTGACTCACTTCCCCACTGATGAAAAAAGGAATGGCAATTCTGTGTTCTCTGTGGCCATGATGACAAACAGGTCAATAGAGACAATTACAGTACAGTGCAAATTGATCCAGTGGTACTCAGAGAACAGTTTTAAAGCTGGACCAATTTGTTCTGGCTACAAGAAATTATATTTACGCTAGAGGCACCTAAATTTTTCTGAGGAATCAACAAAGTACAACATAATTCGTCAGTACAGCATGCCACTACTGCCAGGTTGGTTAGGTGGGGGAACTACACACCAACTACGAGTGATTCTACCAAGTGCAAAATCAAGCCTTCTGAGGACCACTGTGCTTCAGGCTTTATCTCCCAAGATGTCAAATGTCATAAAATATCAGGAGATTTTTTTTCAACTCAGACAAGCTTATATATGTAAAAACCTTGAGTCAGGAAGTGGACTAAGGCAAAAACTTTATCTAGAGTTCACCAGCATTTTGTCTGTTTTTTCCTGAGGGATGAAAGTAGGAAGTTCTATACATAATACAATACACAGAAGTCTAAGAAAACCCACGTTACACAGCAGTAAACTAAGAAAGCTATGTAATTTATTAAAGAAACATAGTTGTGGCTTTATCTTCGTTTACATACATACATAATCGTTTTTAACTGAGGACTCAAAACAATGTAAAGGCAAAAAAAAAATGTCAAGAGGCTGATACTAAATGCAGCTATGATTCAGTACATACACATTAGGAGCAGGTGTGGTTTATGATAAACACACACTGATCTGAAGTCATACTGTAGCTCAGAGTTTGGAACTTAATGGCAAAGGCAAGCCAGGCTTGAAGCAGTTTCCAAGCAAGCAACAAAAGGGGAAGCCGGGACCTTGGATAACAGATGACTTATAGCACATGTGAAAGGATATTAGAGCATCACGAAAGGCATAAAAATAGTGGGTAGAATCAATTGCTTACCAATGTCTTTCAGTTAAGTGTAACACAACTCGGATGATAAAACAGATGAAGCAGAAGCCAGATGCAAAACAGAAAAGAATGAGTCTCTATGTAAGAGACCTGTGGAATTTCTTGCCAAAACACAGCAGTTCCACAAGAAGTTTACACGGACACTGGACAAGTTCTTCTGTAGTTTCCCTGTGGGTTACTACTACCAAGACAACAAACACCTGACCAGGTCAGGCCATGGGTCCGCTAGCCTGTGCCTTAACACAGCAGTGGGTAATGCTGCTTAGGAGTCCAGACAAGACTGGCCACTTCCTGCAGTTCAGTCTCCCAGCACCCATGACTGCTGCACCACAGTTGTTCCTATGCACTTCAGCAGCTGCCTACAAACCTCATAAGAACTCATTTAATGCCTTTTGAACCTGCTTACACAACTTTTCAACTACTACATTCTTCAGTCTACTGAACTACTAAGGATTGTACAAAAAGAAGCAATGTAACCTGAAACAGCTCAAGAACTCCCCTAATCAGAAAGGGTTCTGAGGATATATCCATATTACCATTTTCACCTTTTTCTACCGATGCACTTCTGGCAGTCATTGGAGCTCAGACACTAAGTTAGACACAGCTTTAGTCTAAGCCATCATGGCCACTGCCACCTTCTAACACTTGGAGAAATTCTATAGCTGTCATAATGAAACATGATAATTTTAATGGTCCCTTTGGGCTTTAATCCATCAAAACATCAATTGTACTCCATCAATGCAGGAATAAATGCTGTTGGGAGCACTGGGCAGCTCCGGGCAATGGGAAAAAAAGAAAGACGGCAGAGCTGTACTGATGCTCACAAACCCAAAGTGGATCAGACAAAATAGAAAACACAGGTGAAAATTACAGTAACGTTATTTTCAGGAAATAAGATACTAGACAGGTGAAAGGTAGCTCCAATGTGTTCATTAAGAAACATGTCTAGTGTGTAGACTGAAGTTTTTAAATGGTTAAGGAGGAGGTAGTCTATGGAGGTCATGACTGGGATAGACAGGCTTTTATGGAAGCATTTGAAGGCTACATACCACAAACCTTCCTCACTAGCTGGGGTTCTGTCTAACCAGAATATATGCAATCCTCACAGGAAAGTCAGGTCAACTGACTAGAGACAGTGTGCACAAGTGCACAGTTTGACCACAACTGCACCGTTTGACCACAACTGCATCTCTTGCCTAGCCAAGATGAAGGTGTCCCTGTCTTCTAATGCACAGATGTCCACTTGTGGCTGGAAAGAAGAGTTCCTAATCATGTAATTTGGAATACCCTTGCACATAGCCCACACCCATGTCCTTTTGGCGACATGGTGGGTAAACTTCTCGACCCCTAAAAAGTAGAGGAGGGGAAACAAGAGAGGAAAGCAGCCAAACCAATCTACAGTTTACTCCCAGTTTGAGAGTCCTCAGGAAGCAGTGCATCACAGGCATACGGCAAACTGCATGAATTATTCTGGGAAGCTGAGTGACCCACATCTACAGGCTTGTCATTACAGGATCAAACAGCCTCTTGAGGCTCCTTATAAGTTAGGTCAACATGAGAAAAAGAAATAATACATAAGACTAATTAAGGCATATCTGATACCAAAGTGCAGTTTCTTGGTATTAAGATTTGGTAATATCTTACCAGACCAACAGAGTTGGAGAAAAAAGCAAAGTGGGAGGGTGGAGAAGAGACAAAAATCCTGTTCAAGTCTGAAACAGAAGTAATAAGCTTCAAAGGGACGTGTCAGTTAAAAACAACTACTGACTTCAATTAGGTATTTATCATACCATCCAGAAGAACACTATCACTAAAATAACGCATTCAAGCATGAGATTAGTTGTTTGTACTCTCAAAACCAAAGGTCTGGCTACACCCAACTGAGAATTCTTTGTATTACATCACTGTATTATTTGTTTACAAAATATCTGAAACATTGTTTCTCTGCCCCCAGAAGACAAAAGGTCTGTGACAATTACTGCTTGGGGAGGAGTGGGGGCAGAAGCCATCAGGAACCACAACTACATTGCCTTCAGCTATTGATACTCACCAAACAGACACTAAAACAGAGATTTCCTGTTCAGGACAGAGTAATAAACGTCAGGTTGTAACACAATCTAAATATGCCAGGTTGACAGAAACACAACTTTAATACTAAGGAGTCCAAAAATGGCTGTGAGATCGAAACAACGGTAGAGCAAATGTTGTTTATAGTGAAAAGACTGCATGAGGAAATGTGTTTCCAAGAAGTTCCTGCAGCAATTCAATCTGACTTAGCAATATAAATTAATATTTACTTTCAGTTTTTCTTCTGTCCTTTGTCTCACTGTACATGTTCATTTATCGAGATGAAGCCAAACAGCAAATTCCTCCACCAATGGGTGCTCTATCAGTTTTAAAAATATTTCTCCAGCTTAATAACACAAATCACAGCAACATACAAGACTAGATAATACTTGGGACCAGAGGACTGCAATTGCTTATGATCCTGCAGCACAGAGGATCTCTCTGAGCACAAGTTTAGCTACACCTCCAAAAAAAAAAAAAAACCAACAAAACAAAACAAAAAAACAACCTACAAACACAAAACCCCAAAACCCCAGAGCTTTTAAAACTGGGGTGGAGAGAGAAAGTTTAGCAGCCTATCTATGAATCTGCTTTCATTGGTGTTTAAACTGCCATTTACATTAGCTAAAAACAAGCTCTTTCAAAATGCAAAGCCAACCACACAAGTATATTCTGTAGGAGAAGTGGGGAAAGAATAAGGTGAAAAAGTGCATATTCAAAGCTGACAAACCTCATGCACAAGAAAGATATAACAAAAGAGCTGGGAAGCCCAATAGCGTTAGCCAAACCATCTCAGTGCCACTCAGAGACACCTCTCTTTTCATTAGCACTCCACTCCTCGATGGTTTCGGTGACCACATTTTATCACTCACCCATCTTTAATGTAAAAGCAGCATAAGCTATCTGTTTTTTAAGTATTTCTCAACAGGAAGCCTTTGTTTAGTAAATATTAGCAAGCAGTAATGGCCTTACAGCTATGGATTCCCTTCAAGGAAAACAAAAAATTTGCTCATCAGGCTTGTCAGCGCCAGTCACCCTCCTTGCCAAGTCAGGGCTGGTCACAATACATGCAGTCAGGAAAGGCACTGCTGTGTCAGTTGGCTGGTATTCTTTTGTCTGACCTGATTTATTGTTGGCCCAAACATTTCTGAAGCTGTTTATTTCAACAAATGTTTGCCAGGACAAGTTTAAATACACTCTAATGTACAGCTTTCCCCCTCCATGGCCACTGCATATCCTACATTGCTGGCCAGACCCATACAGGAGATACACACACCGTTCTGCTCTACTGCTTTTCCATCTAGAATATTTAATGCTTTCTAACAGCAGCAGACTCTCCCTCTACTACCCAATTTCCACCAGTCATAAGAGAAGGGGAACCACTAATACAATTACTGCTTTGCTGTGGCTGAAAGTTTGTCTAGAACTTAAGCTGGTCATAACGATGAAGAGGAAAGATAGCATATTGATCTAGATAAACCAAATGAAAAGTAGCACAAGCATGAAAAAATTTTGAAGTCAGATTACAAATGAGACTTTCGAATCAAATATTCTAGTTCATGCCATCTAATAAGATCCTGCTTTCTGTAAGAAGCTTTGTACAAGCAGAAAGATGTGACTACTTGATGTATTCAACAGCTTTCAAAAATGTTACAGTGAAAGATGCTATCAGTGTGAAACAACCTGCCATACATACTCTCTGCAGCCATAAGTTTATATACATAGACCAATCTTTTGACTATGGGGGGAATATATATAAACTCATCTCACTTGCTATGAAAATCTTACTATAAACAAAGGTAATTTGTATTTTTGTGAAAATAGTTTCTCCATGAACCCAATTAAATGCCTTGTCTTTGTGAATTATCTACAATGAACTAACTCTCTCTTCATGTTACTACTAGTTTAAGAAGATGAATAAATGCAAATTGGATGAGAACACTTAAATGCTAGCTGTGTACAAAACCACTGGGCCATAGCCTGTGGCAGAAACTAACCATCATCCTTGCTAGGTCTAATCCCAGTTTTGAGAACTCCCTTTGTAAATTGCTGCCTTCCTGGGATAAGCTGAGGACTTCCTACTTCAGCTCTCATTTTACTTCCACTGAAACACAGGAGCCTTGACTTCATTTTTAAATCCTACTTCACATCTTTCCCAGTCTCCTTCAGGAGAAAGGGAGAAGCTGCCAGACAGAAAGGTCTTGCAGGGTAGTGGTGAGAGCAAGCACACAAATGGGGAAGCAATTTCTTTAATATCTGTTAACAGTCAGCTCCTCATTGCTTTCACTCTTGGAAGGATTCAGAAGAAAAAGGTTTGAGTAACCAACATTTCAATCTGTAAGACCAACATCATGGCTAAAGACGTTTTTTTACCAAGATACTAATTTTTGGCATTAAGGTGAATTACAACCTATTGCCATTATGTTATGGAAAAGAATTAGATGGCATGAGTAGTTACACCACCTAAGTCAGGGGTTAAAAAAACCCCATCCACATTGTAATGAAGCTCATCCAAAGTACAAACACTTCAAACTAAAATCACGTTACTATCATCTTCATCTGTGTCTGTATTGTGTACTAGGAAACTGTCAGCGCTCAGTTCTGAACCTGATCCAGACTATGAGACTTCCCAGTGAGCATCACAGAGTAGGCAAAACAATCACACAACAATGAAATGTGTGGAAGTCACCCAATTCCTACATTTGCAGTTTGGGAAACAGTTCCAAATTAACCCATCATTTTATTTTTGCCCTCCTCCTCCCCGTCATCCCCATTCTAACATGACTACCAGTCTGCCATATTTGTCTGATTTGACCGACTTCACTACCACACTCAAAATACAACAAGAACTAATCAGACAGGGAAAAAAGTGATAAGCATGCTTTTTACACTTTGATTTGACTGTAGTGAAGTTGACCTCTGTCACTGCTGTCTCGTCAAGTACCAAGGAACCTTTTGTAGGGCAATAAACATGGGTTAGATGTGATTTTCATCAGTTGTATAGATATCAAATGAACAGTATTTTTTTCCTTTACTGGTGTTATCAATATTTTGATTGGTGGCCACAGTTCAGGAGTGGTGAGAGAACAGCAGTCTTAGCTATCATATTTCTTCCTTTATTTGACTGTATAAACACGCTACAGATGTAAGGAATGAAACATTTTAATTCATTGAAAACAAAACCACAAAATTTCTGGACTAATTTATCCTTCTAAAAATCTATAGCGAGGCTGGAAGCTGCTAAAGGTACTAGTGAATTCGTTACATTTCAATCCTGTGTTATGATGCAAAATTAGAAGCTACCTACCCATCTCTATGCCATGAAACTTCATACCTGAAGCTTCCAGAAGAGCAAGATAGTCATTCCTAACTTTTTTATTAATCAGTATCACAGCAACCCTTGTTGTCATGGCATCATTAAATGACACTAGACTGAATTCATACAGTTTTTGGCAACATGTGCTCCAGAATCCACTGCACCCAATGTTTTAATCACATTACATTGCATCAAAAGTTACAGTTTATAAAAAATAAACAGCTAAACAATTATTTCTATGGAGAAAAATCTAAGGATGTGAAGTTTGATTAGGAATGAAGAAAAGGAAGCTATAAAAATAGTAAACCAAACCCATACATTTGACATTAAAGCATTAAAAGTCTGGGAGTTCTTTTTTTTAAGAATAATACACAGATCCAATTCAGTGAGAACACACAAGTTTCCTGAAAATAGCTAACTGAATACAGTATATTAAAAGTAGCAATAATGTTTTTATAATTAAAAAAAACCCTCCAGATTTGGGAAGTCAGTTGCCTATTCACTGATAAACTACTAAATCTCATCTTAATATTACGTCGCATAAGTTTAGGTTCAAATGAAGAAGCACCTGGTGTTTACAGGGGTTTTTTTTTTTGATATCTTAAGGCTGGCAGTTCTCTCCTGACTTTGAAATAAACAGGGTGAAAGTGCAGGCTTAGAGTCTTTGCAGAAAAGTTGTTCTTAGATAAAATACAAAATTATCCCCCATTAGTCCAGCCTTCCAGGTAAGAATTCTAGCATGACGAGTTTCTGTCATATACCACCAATACCCAAACAGACCTTTCAGATTTGTCATTTGCTATCAGGGATTAGCCAAAATACATCAGTCTATCCATTCATACAGATTCAACCACGCTGACTAGCCTCTGATCTGACATTAAACTGTAGTGGTTTGTTTGTCTGGGACTTCCCCAATGCCTGTCAACAGCATCAGTAGTGATGGTGACATAACTGTCATCAGGGGGTTGAGCTTAATATTGAGTTTTGCATATATTTGTATGTATTTCATTTTATTGTTTTTATGTTCTTTAGAACTGGTTTAGTTTTCTTCTCCAATCCATTAATTTCCTTATTCCCTTTCTTTGAGAAAGGAGAGAGGTTAATAAAGAGCATCTGTAATTCTTCCAATGGCTGGTCTGGCTCTAACCCTTGATGCTGGGCTAGCATTCCTACCTCATTTTAACTATGGACTAATTCTGTACTTCTGAAAAGCCAAGGTTTACGTAAGAAGTCTTTCTTGCATATGTAAAGAGAGCAAACCAAGACCAGGTTCATTTTGTGAAATTAGTTATAAAAAAAAAAAGACCTTAAAAAAAAAATCTTTCCCAAAAGTCAAGAAATTAGATGGTGTACATGCAAAATAAATGAGAATAATCTAATTCTGTCTAACTGAAAGTAGTTAAATATTTTCATCTTGTTGGTTTTCCAGCTGATACCACCACAACAGTTGCTACTTCACATTCATTTCACATTTAAATTCATAGATGAAGTCCCCATTTGTGTACGCAGGGAAACGTTTTGGAAAAAACAAACTACCACAATGCGCTTTTCATGAATCTATTTCAATATGCTGTATGCTACATTCCTTCAACTTTTGTATTCTACTAGCCTTGAGATTCCAGTCAACTAACCTAGATGTGTTCAGCCATGCAGTTTAATCTTCAGAATACAATAATCTTTTATTAACCCAAAATTTAAAGACCAAAAACCAGTAATGAAAATTGCTGGAGTTTCCCTATTTACCCGTTTCTGACAAATGAGAGTGAACATGCAACATGCCTATTTTAGCCACTGTTTATATAATTTCCCCGAAATCTTCCAGGAATTTAAGAACAAAACTAGGTGAAGATAATGTTTCAGCACCTTCAGAGCACATTTTAAGTTGAAACTGTAAATTATCAATTGATATTCGTTATGCAAGTTGTATATTACATTTGCAATATGCCTGATCAGTCATATTTCCCCAGAAAGTCATATCCATCAGGATTAGCAAATATGCTTTTAGTAGTATACTACTTATTTTTTATTCAAAGGCATTTCACTACAACGGAGTACAGCTGTCCCTGGACTGAATAGCTGTAAATGGGAGCCACTATTAAAATAAAATGAGAAAACTTTTATGCTATAAGCAACTATGCTCCTTGTACATTGGTTCCAGTTCTGAAAACATATGAAGCAACACTGAACTTTCACAGCACAAATTCCTGAAAGTTCAGGAATTCACAAGTCAGAAAAGGAAAGACTATCCCCAGAAAGTTATCTTAACATATCAAAGCAGCACACAGACAGGGTAGTAGGATAGTTTTATTAATTCAAAAGAAAATAAATTTAACCTTTGCTAACCTGCATCAAGAGATTATAAGAAAAATACTTAACCTTTAACTCACTTTACTTTTAGTCTAAAATACTATTTGTTCTACATGGCTGCTCCTTCCACTTTTAGCCTAAGTCACTGATTGAATGAAGAAGCTATTTTATTGCTGCCAGCCCACCTAGTTTTCAAAAGACCACACAAAACCAGGATTATGAGATTATATGGTGTTAAACAAGCAGTGCATTACTTCATGCATTTCTTTTAAAGGATCTTTTAAACACAATTATGGACAGCTATAGGACGTGATAATATTCCATTTCTGTTTTGTCAATTAAAAGAAAAAAGTTAGATAAAATCAGCTTAGATTTTAATTACTAAAGCAATAGCCAGTATCAAGTGTCTTAGAAAACCAGTGAACATAAGGCATTATTTGAAGTTCCAGCATTGAAGTACTTCTGAAATAACCATCCAAGAAAGTACAGCCTGACTATTCAACTTGCACAGGCGACTCAGAGTGCTAAAGCATTTGAACGCTCAAGAGTAAATACTTCTCAAATCTTCCCACTTCCTAGGTTCAGGAATAGTCAACCCTCTCTGCAGTGTAACTTTTTGGCATTAGATGCTTCACACCAAAACATCTTTGATGATTTCATGTAAGGAGAAACACCACAATACTGTCATCATAGCAGTAACTGATGTCACACTGACACTTGCACACCCCAAAAGACAACAGTAACCCACTGCACAGCTCACTATCTGTTTAATTAAGTAGTATTTCTTCACAGTTATCTTGCAATAGAAAGGTGAAAAAGACAAACCACAGAACCCGTTTGGTTTCTGGTTCTGGATTTATACTGCTGCTTCCCCCTAGTACCACTGAAGTTTTCATTCTAGCTAGTCAATGCCAGATCAAAAAGACAACCAAAGGATGAGCAGGCCAGTAAAAGCTACAGAATATGAAAATTATAACAGAAACAGGCACAACTTGGTCAACTACATATCTGAACAGGAGCTTCATGCACTTAATTTTTCATGCAATGGCATGCAGCATTTAATGTTGTACAACAAGCTTCCCTCGTTAGTAAGGATCCACTTTATTTATATGCTCCAAATCTACTGCTTTCCTTTGTTTGCCAGTTCTTAACACAAGGGGTTAAACATGAATTCCCAAAAGCATTTTAATTTGATCACGCTGCAATCTTATCATAGAATCATAGGGGTTGGAAGGGACCTCGAAAGATCATCTAGTCCAACCCCCCTGCCAGAGCAGGGTCACCTAGGAAGGCGTCCAGGCGGGTTTTGAATGTCTCCAGTGAAGGAGACTCCACAACCTCTCTGGGCAGCCTGTTCCAGTGCTCTGTCACCCTCACAGTAAAAAAACATTTTCCTGATATTCGCCTTGAACCTCCTATGCTCCAATTTGCACCCATTACCCCTTGTCCTATCACAGGTCAACACTGAAAAAAGCTTAATTCCATCTTCCTGACACTCACCCCTTACATATTTGTAAACATTGATGAGATCACCCCTCAGTCTCCTTTTCTCCAGGCTAAAGTGATCCTACTGTTAGCTTCCCCTTTTTCATCCCTGGCGTAAGCTATTTATCATGTTCACTTTCTCAAGGCCCTTCACAAACTGTCTTCACTCCACTATAGCAATTCATGTGTGCTACTAAGCTTTCATATAAACAAATGCACCTTAGCAAATGAAGCAAAAAACATCTGTATGACTATCTCATTTGACTATCCCTCCAAAAAAACACTTCCTTCAACTGCTCTTCTGCTATCAGTGGTCAACCGACTTGTGCACAGCCCTTTGTTGACCAGTACTGGTTCTACTACTCTGCACCTTCCCTTCAGTGACTCAAATAAACAGTTCATTTTATTATCAGTTTTCTAGACTAAAGCAACTGGAGACATTTTAAATGCTGCTTCACAGGCAAAAGTAATACGTAACTGAGTGTCCTAATCCCAGAAATAAGACTTGCAAGGAGCAGTGAACAGCTTTTTAAGGAACTTACATTTTCATTAGCATTTGAAATTTAAACAATAATTGGGCTTTCATTGTCATTTCACGATTAAGCAAAATCTGGATTTGCTCAAATATCTGAAGTATTTTAGTCACGAAACATAACTCTAAAGAGGCAAGTCTGATAAACCTTTAAGTTGACATAAGCACAAACAAAATTGGCAGATAAGAATTCCTACATATATTTTTAGATTAACCCAAGAAAGTACCTTCAAAGAGAAAACAAGGAAAAAATGGTAAAAAGGAAAAAACTTTTATTCAGCTAAATCCTAGCCTCTGTAAAAAAAAAAAATCCTCAAGGCCTATGTTTTTCAGCTGCACTTCTATAAGGAATGTCATTAAGATGACAGTTTACCTCATATGTAACTATTTTCTACAGCCTTACCAGAATCACCTCAATCTTCTACGAAAAGGGGCATTTTAGGGAGACAAAGGAACAAGCTCTTATAAACTCACTACTTTCCTTAAAAAAAAGTAAACAGCTACTTACAAAGATCAAGGTCCCAGCTGTGTATCAAATTCACGCTGTTGTGCAGTTCGAACTCCAAACCACTAAGAGGCATTGGATCAAACATAACCAAACCACTGCAACTGCCAGATTAGATGAACAGTTGCTTGGAATTAAGAAACAAGTCATCTTTGGTTCTGTGACCCAGCTACATAAAAACAAAGAACACTCCCAACGAAACCAGTGGAAAAGGAGTGTATCAAATCTTAATGAAGTCAAGATCATTAAGATGACAGTCACAACTCATAACTCTATGTTGTTTGGCATGCAAAAATCACTTGTATTGATGTTCTTGTTTTATGTTGCAACTTCAATAAATCAATGCACCAGAAATGAGAAAATAGAATATTTTTGTGGATATATCACATTTTTCCAAGAATAGGAAAATAATTTAGGGCAAGGGAGGGTTGTTTTGGTTTTAAACACAGAAGCTCCAACATGTACATAGAATTGCTGTTAAGAACAAAAGGCTTTGCGCTGGATATGGACCAAATCTTATCTTTCAAGTGTTAGGTCCGTTCTTTGAGAGATACAAGTTTTTGTGTCAAGTGTTCCTTTGTTTCTTAAGCTGCAAACTATATTAGAAGAAATTTTTGTAGTTGAAAGGCCTAACTTTACATTTACATTCAAAAAACAAAATGTGACTATTCATCCTCTTCCTCACTACTCACCTTTCATCTTGATAATCTTGTAATTTCAGTTTCCTTACTCTAGCTGTTGTGACAGAGAGGGAAGGTAACTCTAATTAACAAACTAGCTAAGGCTAAGTGTTTAGAGATTCTTTTGTACATCAGAAATGCAAAAAAACAAGGAAAAATGAAGTTTTGCCTTGCATTGTAAAAGAGCCTATGCACCTTTATCAATAGCTCAGAGTTTTCATAATGAGAGGTATGCTAATTATTTAAGTCCACAAAAAATATCTGGATTGCCCATAAAGGTTGATTTTGCATTTTAAACACCCACAAGCCTTCAAGAAACACCCCACACCCCCCCACACACACCCCCAACGAAACTGCTGATCTTAGACACTATAGCAACAAGTGAACATTTGTTCTGAAGGAATTCGGAGTATGCAGCTGGGGGAGGGGTAGTACTATCAGACAAAAACTTATCTGCTGGTGCACTAAGTTATTATTTAACTTCAATCTTCCCTGAAACTGAAGAAACAGCATTTACTATCCAACATTAGCAACCTGCACGTAACAGGCAGCTTACACTTTGACCATGAAGAACACAGCTTTGCTTGGACTGAACTTCAAGAGGAGGTTGGGTTTTTTTTTCCTCTGCTTGTTCAGAGTACTGGAAGCAGCAGAACTGTTCCTTGACTGCAGACTAATTAAGCAGTGCTCTAATATTGCAAACCCAAAATGCAAAAGAAAATGCCCAGCTCCTCTGGCTCTGGTAACAGAGTTTGAAAGTCTAAGACTCCCTACCAAAAGTCTGTAAGATGGTAGACTCATAGAAAACAAGAAGCTTGAACAAAAGAGGGTGCAGAAAAATATGGAATGAAATGGAAAGAAAGATGGAAAGTTCTCTCTCCTGGTTTAAGTGTAACATTCCTGGGAAAAAGTATGGTCTGTAGCTACGGCTGTCTCTGATAAACTCTGACTGTAAACTACTTTTTGTTGGACTGTTGTGGGCTTGCCTTCCTTTAGGCTTCAGTAGCTCTTTTATGGACAGAGTTCTCTGAAGTGCATCAAACTGCTTTCTTTGCAGAACTTCGCAGATTTGAGCAATCTGGCACTGGACAAGAACAGGACTCACAACCTGGGATCTCAGTGCTTTCTGCTCATGAGAGACAAGGGAGAAAGGAAAAGTGTAAAAGTGAGGGAAGCATGCGAAAATGGCCAGGAGGTTTCTGGCTTGCTGTGGTCCTAGAGGCCAACTAAAAGAAGCAGTTCACATGCCTGTCTTTTTTCTTCCTCTAAGTTTTGCCATAAAAAGCATCAGGAGCTGTTAAAAAGAAACACCAAACAACCCACTACTATTGACCTTAGATTCTTGTTGTGGTGAGCAGAGGGGTCTTGTGGGCAGTCTGACCTTTCCGTTACATTGCGAGATCTTCCGCACGCCGATCCCTGCCTAGGGCGGGCTCTGCTCACCACAACAGATTCTAAGCTATAAACTTACTTGCTAAAAAAATTTAAGGAAGTATTTGCTTTGTTCTTATCCTTGTTTACATCCTTTACATCTCTTAGCTTGAAAGGCTATTTCACATTTGTCAAAGCACAGTTTCAATTTCAGACTGACAGAACTAATATTTAGAAGTGACGACTACTTGGAGATATGTGTCAGGGTGTACTAAGGAATTTCCAGGTCAGAAAGGATAGAAGGACCAAAGTCTCTGCATGTAAGAAGCAGGTTGTATGAAGGCAAGGTTAAAAGTTGTGTCAAATTCAAATATGCCACAAGCTCAGAACTAAGAAGGCAAATTAATTTACCATCTACAAAGGGCATTGCCTGCTTGCTGCTTTCTCCATGCTCCTATTCCCATTTTTCATATACTGCTGTCAAACTTGGTATTTAATATAAGAGACAAAAGAGTTGGTACAGGATTTAGTAATGTATGCTGTAATTCCATGGTGGAATGCCACACCAACACCGCTTAGACCTTCAGAGTTTTCTTCCAGTTTAACCTCTGGCCACTCATTCCTTTGCCAGCCGTCTTATCCCTTTCTGTGTACTTCATACAACCTTACAGTCAGTTCACGGAAATTATCTGTCTGAAAACTAGTTCCTTTCTTCCTATGACTAGTTTTCAGGCACATCTGCCCCCACAATGGGCTTGCTATGCAGTCACCAGAGAAATACTGCCAGGGCCAGGAAGAAGTGGTGAGATGACAACTGCCCAAATACACTATTAGCATGTTTTGAAAAAAACCTTAAGCATAACAAGCCTTATTATAAGGAAAAAAAATTTAGCTGTATCTTACAGATTTTCAACAGCTACAGAACTGTACCATCATTTCAGCTGTTGGTGGGGAAGAAAAACCTGTAATTTCTCCAGGAGCACCTTCAGAAGTTACTCCTTCCAGCTGCCTTACTCCTGCCCCATTCTGGTTTAGTCCTGGCATCCCTGCTACTGTGGCTCACGAGGTCACGATTCTGCTATGGGAACAAGAACATCCAAAGCAGCAAATACAAACTGTCTGAATTCACCTCTGGTGAATGGTGCCAGAAAACACCTTACTTGGTTCAGCAAGATGAAGAACAACATAATTACAGGCTAACACATTTAAAACATGCAGTTAGTTCCCTGTGGACCAAAGTTTTGAGTAGAACTACAAAGTACAAATGAAGGTCATATTTTAATAATGAGTTACAGAATTAATCTTCCAATATTACAAGTATATAACACTTTGATAGGTCCTAGAAATGATTAACATTAAAATTCTACTTCAGATTATTTGTCAACATCCTTAAATGTTATTTCTGTAATAGAGTTTATTATCTACTAGACAGCTTATTTTCCCTTTTTTTTGTGCTACATGGAATAAGAGAAACAATACGCTAAGCTTTATTCATGAATTCCTCTGCCTTTTCCCAAGGATTCTTGAAGGTCATATAAACAATTCATAAGTAGATTGTTTATGCATTTGATAATCACTATGTTCTCACTGTCCCCACAAGTTAACCACCCTGACAGCATTTTACTTTCCCTTCTCCCATAGATGTTTTTTTATTTAGAACACAGAATACTATCAAATGGAAAACCAGCACTATCTTCCACCAAAATCTTAAAGAAATCAGTCTAACTTCCCTCAAAACATCAACTACAAAAAACACCAAAACACTCTGTCCAGAAACTGTTGCAAAGAAAGGTAAACACTTTATCAGATCCTTGTTTAGAACAGTTTACCCACCTACCAAGCACTTATATTATGAAGTGTCATTAGACAAGTAAATACATCCAGTTGAATTTGTATCAAAGACAGCACCTTTCATTGAGGAACATAAAAATTGGAATAGAGAACAAACATCAAAATTACACCTAGTAATATAAATTATCATAATTTCAATCTGTAATCTTCACTGCAATGGCTAACAAACTTCAGATTTCCCTAGCAAATTAGGACAAACTGACTTCTAAAAATACCACCTCAGAAAAAGGATAATAATGTTTTACACTCTAAGAAAATAAAATTAAGTGGGGCCTTAATTGTATTAAAAATACAGAGAATACTAAAAAAAGTACATATTCTGAAGCCTGAAAGGGCTCGAGAGAAATAGTTCATCTTTGGCTCTCAGGCAGTATATTCAGTAGATGGCTTCTGGCTTTTAGCGTAGCATGTGATTAATACTAATCTTCACGGTGCTAAAACAAGGTTTAGAAGTCACTAAAGATTACAAGTTCTTTATTTTGAGGAAACTATTTAACTTGACACACCTTTAAAACTGTCCCACTGGGCTGAATATTTTATCCTTTAGAAATAAGGACCTGATAGATTTCAAGTTAGGTGGCATTCCTGATCCTTTTGAAAGTACTGGTGCTACTATAAAGGGGATGCAGACATTCCTGACCAGGCCATCCAGCTGCACCAGTATTTTTACCTCTGCTTCAGTTGAAACAAAAATAAATAAATAAAAATCTTATCAAACTCTAAGAAACCAGACAGCAAAATCTGATCTTCAAAGAGAAATCTTTGATGAAAGCAAAAAGCCTTATCTTGATGTTCTGTTTTCTAAGATATGTGGGGAAAAGGGTTTATTCACATTTCAGAATAAGCTAAAATTTACATTGGTTGAAGATAGATAAATTTGAGAAAAAAAGGTCTTTCCTCATGAAAACGATGTCTAATTACCCCCATGAAGCACACAATATCACTTTGAAGATTACTTCAAAGTTTGTGATAAAGCAAGCAATAATTCTAAAACATATTCTGAAATACAATCAAGAAGATTATATATTCAAGTATAATTACTCCTGCACTTTTAAACCACATGCAAATTTTACCCTTACAGCTATTCATAATGAAACCCTGTATTTCCCACAGTCCCAATGGCAGGCTTTACAGTATGAAGCATACATTACATTCTTTAAAAAAAAAAAAAGCAGATGGCACAAAACTAGTAGTTAACTATCTTCAGACAAGGCAAACAGGAATGTTTCCCCTATCTCAGATGGCATACAAGTAAAAGCTACTATTTAGTGTTTAACAGTAAAAGACTTGGTAAATATCTTCTAATTAGGAACTCAGACTGTGTCCTAAATATTCTTTTGTATAGTCCCTTAAAATCTGAGTAAATTAATCTCATCTGAGCAAAGACCACAGAGTGGCATCATTTGCTTAAAGCAACTGGAATTTATTATATACAGTAACAGCCCGGACTGTAGTGTCACCAGTCTCATATGCAAATACCTAGTCTTAAACAGATTCTCATCTTTGCCTATCTATGCAATAAGCAATACTATTTTTGAACAGATAAATTCTCTAAGAGAAGTTTGTAAAGGTAGGTCCTGTAAATTTTGTCCCCAAAAGTGGCTTCCATGGTTTCTATAAAAATTCTACCACGCACAGCATCTTGCATTTTGAAAAGACTGGACAGTATATACAATTTATTCCAGATCTCCTATTCTCCAAAAGAACTTATTATGGATCTAGAAGTCAATCAACTTCACTTGCAGAGACATTAAACCCATTATTTGGGACAAGAATTAACCTCTTCAAGTTACAGGATTTACTTTAAGTATACCTCACACACTTCAAATCCTTCAGTGTTCTCCATACTGTGGTCAGGCTGTTAAACCCTCAGCAGGTTTCCATGAGAGGTCAGTTCCTAAAATGTTCTCCACCATGGAAAGTTACTACTCTTCGTGAGTGTCACTACCTCTAAAGACCACAGATAGCTCCAGCCTTTAGACTGTACTTTGCTTCATGTCCTACCTGAAGGTGCAAGCTGAAGGCAACAACTAAGTTCTCACACTCTCAGCTGATAGCTGAAAACTTACTACTGGAACTCAAAACACAAAGAATGGCTTGAAAGCTAGTGAGTTTTATGACTTAACAGTTTGTACTAAGGATATACATTAAAATTGAAATAAGAACAAAACCTGAGGTCCATAAAGAATACAGAATACCATTCATAAAACTGAAAACTCAACTGAACAATCTGAAGCATAGCACAGATTGCAAATAATGATCTGAGTCTTCTAGGAATGGATTCAACATATACTATCAAGTTAGGCCTTCCAGGCAGGGAATTCTAAGGAACTGTTTTCATTTTCTTCTTATCAGAAAGGAGATTGAATTATTTGGAGCATATTCAATGTATTTCAGTTACCTCTGACCTCAAAGTATGAACACTACAAATGAAAAAGGCCTTTCAGTTCAAACACAAAGATATGATAACAATATAACTATCCTTACTAATATCAGCCATAGGACACAATCTCATTCAGCTGGAAATATAAGTGAAGACTGGACCACAAGACTGACGCACCAAGTGTTCCACCACTACAGGTTCAGCCTGTCACCAAGTAGAATGAAATAGAACAATTTAGTGTGAAACAACACTGGATTCATCGACCCAGGTTCAAAAAATGCCCAGACCTCTTCTTTCATGAAGACACTGGTAAAGTATCTTGATCCTACACCTCAGGTTGGATTGCTAATAACAGATTGTTACATACACTGAAAACAATGGCTAGATTCAAAAGGGAATTTTAAAAACAGTAAGAACTGAAGGGTATGGAACATATGGTATTTCACTCAACACAAGAGGCAACTGCAGCTCCCTCACATCCAAACAGCTGGCAAATCTTTCAACTCTACAGCAGTATTTGGAGGCTTTTTTTTTTTTTCATCTTGGGGAAGGGGGGTGTATTTCAGGTTTTTATGTTAAGTACCATTAAGAAACACGTTTCCTGCATGGTGCCAGTAGGGAGATTACCAATTTTAGACTTCAGTTTATACAACAAACATTGTTGGCTAAGAGTCTGAAAATAATCAAAGTTACAATGCTAGGTTTACCTCTTTTAACAAGTAATACCCAAAATATACTCAGCATTATGACAATGAGACTACTGTAAGAAATTACATTATAGTAGCATAAGTAATGCAAAGAGAAATCTTGAAATCTACAGAAAATTTCATTTATATAACACTCTCGCCTTCACGTTATATATTGATTTGCATCAGTATTGCACAAAACACTGTACAAGTCTATAATCCAAAGGCACTTACGATCTAGTTTAGATACAAATACATGTAATAATCCAAAATAACTTAAATTTTTCACCCAAGATAGTAGCACTACCTCATGAGAATGTTAAGTGAACCATGGGTAAGTGACTGCTAGGCCCTTCCAAGGCAGCTCAGATAACCCAAGCAGGGAATACACGCGCCAGCTGGTACACAATTCATGACACGCACTCAATGGAATCAGTCTACCTACTCATGGAAAGCCCAGCAGTGGAACAGCCAGCCCTGGCAAACAGGGAGTCACATGGTCAAGAGAGAACTTGCCATGCACCGAAAGGAGTTTTTAGACAAATTTGCCCAAGTGGCAATACCACCACTAGCAGCAGATGTAGAAGTTAACCAAGGGAATAGTGGTTAGAGGCTGAAAGACCTGCAGCAGGCTCTAGGAATGCTCACCAGGCAAATACAACCACTCACTGATGCAACCCTAGAATCATTAAGATTGGAAAAGACCTATAAGATCAAGTCCAACCATCAACCCAATGCTACCATGACCACTAAAACCACAGCTTGGAATGACACATCTACAAGTCTTTTGAACAACTCCAGCGATGGCAACTCCACCACTTCCCTGGGAAGCCTGTTTCAGTACCTCACCAACCCTGTTCCAGCATTTGTACTTGCCACTTCTGGACTTCTTGAAGATGCATACAGAATATACACATAAAAATATTTCCTTTCCCATAGCTAGTAGAAATTTTTTTTTAGTTCTCCTTTCATAAACTTCAGAACAAAATTTTACTATTCAGCAAAATCTGCATCAATTCAATAGATTAATGCTGTCTAAAATGGAATAAACTAATTTCCTATCCCTGCAATTGATTCCACCTGGGAATAATTCAGGCAACTAATTTCAGGATGATAGTTAGCTGCAAGCATTATGAGACAAAATTTTATGTCTAAGAATTCTGTTCAACCACCTTAGTAAATTTTGTCATTTTTTGGGCAGACAACTGTAAACATTTCCAAAGATAAATAAGATGGAGAAATGCAATGCAGACTATGCAGCTTCCAGGAGGTTGTCTCCAGCCAGCAGTAAGCAAGCCCAGTATTACAGTACTCACTCTGTTATGAGATTCTGGTGACAGAGGTCAAAAAAACATCTCCCAGCCATGCAAAAGAAACATCTCGCCTTTATAAATTAACAATCCTTAAAATGGACAACACTGTTTCACAAATTACAAAATGTAGTATAAAAAGACAACTCCTGTCTTCTGTGTAAGTTTTTTTAGATCTTCTGAGTCCAAAATTTGCAACTGAACACTAATTAACAACTGCTGCGTGGCAGCTGAACACTTCAGCATTTTGATAGTCCTTTCCTACAGGATGTCCTTTTCAGTGTCAGTAGGCACCAGGCACCCCACCTCACAAAACCCTCTAAACATCCCGTATGCTCAGCAAAACCGCTGTGGACACGAAGTCACCACTAGTGTCAGACTATTGCTCTGTTCAGGTTTGTCTGTCCCTTTTGGCAGACCTATTTCAGCTCTGCGCAGACTCACTTGAAGCTCAGAGGTGCCTGCATGTGTTCAACACTTGTGACACCTTAGATAAAACTGCTCTGGATATCATTTCAGCTATTCATATAATTCTGTAGAACTTACGTAAAAGCTTTTCTGCTGATGACCGAAAATGGAGTAATATAATTTCCCCAAAGAAACAGAAACACCCAATACCTCACACTTCTCATAAGCAAGAAAATTCGCAGTTTCCACCTGCTGGCAGAAGATGGTACTTACCTTGTAGGGGAAGAAACTGCAAAGTTGCATTGTACCTTGAAACTCAAACTGCTATCATGTACAGACTTTCAAAACCCAAACCAAACCACCCTAGGAAACTGAAACATCACCAAAAAATTACCATAATTCTTTAGAATAACAAAACCCATCGGGTGGTTAGAAACTAGTCAGCTGATTGTCTCACTAACTTTTAGCATCAGCGTAGACAGCCTGCTAAAAGGCTATTTTCTCTTGTTATGATTATGAAACAGATTGCAGTCTTCTGATGAGGAAATACAGAACCCAAACTAACAACCACTATTTCCCGTAATCATCATGTTGGGGGAGGGGAGCGGGCAGGAAGGGAGGGTAAAGGAGGAAGGTAAAGAGCAAGGGGAAGTAACCACAGCAAAGTCTACCTAAAAACATACAGAATTGTGAGAGTTTCAAAAAACCTAAGAATTAATATGAAGAACAACGGACACACCTTCTGAAAGAATGGCCTCCTTCAAATAGAGTAGCACATCTGCAAATTTTCTGACATCATTCACCAGTTGCATGATATACTCTGGATCCACAACAGGATTATCATAGCAGTCAGAGCTGGAGCTAATGCTGCTCAGAGAGCTGCTCTTGGTGCTGCGTCCCATTCCCCAATTTCCTGAATTAGAGATGGTGAAGAAGTTGGAGGTAGACAGTCGGGCTAATCCCAAACCACGCTTGTTGCTCCCACCGTTCTGCCGCAACATCCCAGCAGCCGCGGTGCTTATAGAGCCCTCGCAGTCAACACTCGCTGTCGCTTAACGGCCATTTGGCAACCCAAAGATGAAGCCCTTAAACTGGGAGGGAATGAGGTGGAAGAGAAGAAAAAGTGCTGATTAGTATACAAATATATTTGAAGCAATACTTTTGTACTGTCAAGATCCAAAACTTTTCTCAAGATGATACTGCTTTACATTACAATGCTCAACTGAGGTATTATAAAGGGGTTTGAATGTTTGAAGTTCTTTTAACTTCTACAGCAAATACAGCGTTGCATAAAATTCAATGACATGCAGAATTTATTTCAAAAGCTAATTATGAGGCATGCTTATTTTGTAAGAAAAGTTTCTTCCCTGAAATGCTTATTCTGGAGACCTTAAGAATCAAGTTCTTTATATTTACCCTGTTCTTTACTGTAAGATGTACCACTGAATAGAACTGCAAAAACACTTGATGTGATACAGATGATGAGCAACATCCCTGCTTGCATCAACCACCAAGCTGTACTCAGCATTCTGTCTCTTAAGGTAATAGACAGCTTTGATCTGATAGGAAGTTTTCTTTCTGTAGATTGTGCCAAGCGAGAAACCGTGGCCTATCACAGTTTGTCTCAGAAAGGAAAACATCCTGAAAGAAGCTATGTGGCCTTTTCAGCCTGCTGTCTTTTAATGTGAAAGGCAACAGAAGACAAGACATAGAGAAGTAAGGAGATTTTTTAATATTTAATTACCAAAGTTCATCTGCAAATCTCCATGAAGTTACCTTGGAGGGGGTTGTTCTGCTTTAGTACACCTCAAAAGGTCCACCATAAAAATGCACAAATTTAGGGAAGATTATATTGGTATAACTAAGCAACTACGTGCACCCAGAATGAAAACCAGAATGCTACTGGGAAGCTCCCCGTGTCAGGTTAAGCGACTAATTTCAAAGCAGCAAACTCCAGGTGGCAGAGTCAGGTATGGTTCCAGCAGCTCACACAATGCCTACTATTATTCTCTCAACACCAGGAGAAACTCTCCATGTTTACAGTATATGTTAAACACTATAGGGGAAAAAAAAACAAATTAGAACATGACAGCTAAAATGTTAACATGGGTTGCAGATATAGCTACAGCAAAACCTCAGATTCAACTGCTTTTAGCTAAAAATAAAAGTTATTATTACCTAAAAACACAGGCTGAAACAGGTCATGCTGCGTAATTCTGTATTTGGTTAGACCAACTGAAAAAGCAGCACCTTTAACATTTTGAACTCTCCCACTGTCTATTTTAAGAGGCGTTATTCTAATACACTTCAAATATTTTTCCATTATTTCTGCTTTACTTGTCTTTGCAATTTAAAAATATCAGAGGAAATGTGGTCAAAGCAGTTGTTTT